>NW_011494867.1:6594270-6615653 GCF_000754665.1 Bison bison bison
GGTGGCTGGATGGCATCACTGACTCGATGGACGTGAGTCTGAGTGAACTCCGGGAGTTGGTGATGGACAGGGAGGCCTGGCGTGCTGTGGCTCATGGGGTCGCAAAGAGTCTGACACGACTGAGCAACTGAACTGAACTGCACTGAACTGACCCTTCTTTGTGCATAGTTTTGCGTCTCACAGGTATGTGCTTCGGTCGGGGCCATACCTGAGGTAGAATTACTGGTTATAAGCTCTGTTTTGTTCCGTCTTAGCACATACTGTGGCAAAGTCTTCCAAAGTGGTGTACCGACTTACATTCTCATCAGCCATGCATGAGCATTCCAGTTGCTCCATATCCTCCCCAGCAGTTGGTGTTCTCAGGGAAAACGTTGATCATTACTGTGGCTACAAATAACTGTTTACTGAGGTTTTATCATATACCAAGCCTAGTGTTTAAGAAGTATACTTATTTTATATGTATGAATATTTAGAAATAATTATCTCTATCCTTCTGATTAGGAAACTGATACTCAAGGATACAATTACAACTCTGCTTGACTTCAAAGCTTGTATTGTTTCCATATTATGCTACTCTCAATTGATTTTTACTGATTTGAAAGGGTTTTAGTTCCCCCAAGGATTTCACAACTTTCAGTTGTTTGGGCTGTTATAATAAACTGTCATTGACTGGACGCTCAGATAGTACAAGAAAGTGTCAGTTGCTCTGTTGTGTCTGACTCTTTGCAACCCCACGGACTGTAGCCTGCCAGGTTCCTCTGTCCATTGGATTTTCTAGGCAGGAGTACTGGAATGGGTAGCCATTCCCTTCTCCAGGGATCTTCCCAACCCAGGGATCGAACCCAAGTCTCCCACATTGCAGGCAGATTCTTTCTGTCTGAGCCACCAGGGAAGCCCAGATGCTCAGATAACAGACATTTATTTCTCACAGTTCTGAGGCCTGGAAGTCCAAGAGAGGTTAGAGATCCAACATATGAATGTTAAGAAAACACATTCAGTCCACAGCACAATGTAAATGACTTAGTCACAAACTATTCCTTCAGTTCAGTTCAGTTCAGTCACTCAGTCGTATCCGACTCTTTGTGACCCCATGAATCCCAGCACGCCAGGCCTCCCTGTCCATCATCAACTCCCAGAGTTCACTCAAATTCATGTCCATCGAGTCAGTGATGCCATCCAGCCATCTCACCCTCTGTCGTCCCCTTCTCCTTCTGCCTTCAATCTTTCCCAGCATCAGGGTCTTTTCAAATGAGTCAACTCTTCCCATCAGGTGGCCAAAGTACTGGAGTTTCAGCTTCAGCATCAGTCCTTCCAATGAACACCCAGGACTGATCTCCTTTAGGATGGACTGGTTAGACTTCCTTGCAGTCCAAGGGACTCTCAAGAGTCTTCTCCAACACCACAGTTGAAAAGCATCAATTCTTTGGCGCTCAGCTTTCTTCACAGTCAAACTCTCACAAGTTTGACTTGTGACCATACATGACCACTGGAAAAACCATAGCCTTGACTAGACAGACCTTTGTTGGCAAAGTAATGTCTCTGCTTTTGAATATGCTATCTAGGTTGGTCATAACTTTCCTTCCAAGGAGTGTCTTTTAATTTCATGGCTGCAGTCACCATCTGCAGTGATTTTGGACCCCAGAAAAATAAAGTCTGACACTGTTTCCATTGTTTCCCCTCTATTTGCCAGGAAGTGATGGGACCAGATGCCATGATCTTCGTTTTCTGAATGTTGAGCTTTAAGCCAATTTTTTCACTCTCCTCTTTCACTTTCACCAAGAGGCTTTTTAGTTCCTCTTCACTTTCTGCCATAAGG
Organism: Bison bison bison; assembly: GCF_000754665.1. Lineage (NCBI taxonomy): Eukaryota > Metazoa > Chordata > Mammalia > Artiodactyla > Bovidae > Bison > Bison bison. The sequence goes on from NW_011494867.1 coordinate 6,596,087, forward strand.
GTGGTGTCATCTGCATATCTGAGGTTATTGATATTTCTCCCCGCAATCTTGATTCCAGTTTGTGCTTCTTCCAGCCCAACGTTTCTCATGATGTACTCTGCATATAAGTTAAATAAGCAGGGTGACAATATACAGCCTTGACGTCCTCCTTTTCCTATTTGGAACCAGTCTGTTGTTCCATGTCCAGTTCTAACTGTTGCTACCTGACCTGCATATGGGTTTCTCAAGATGCAGGTCAGGTGGTCTGGTATTCCCATCTCTTTCAGAATTCCTTATAAGAAGACAATTTGAAAACAAAGCGCCTAAAAAGGAGAAAATTACCAGGAAAAAAAATGGTCCACAATGAGAAAATGAACCTTCTACACTGTTGGTGGGAATGTAAGTTGGTACAACCACTATGGAAAACAATATGGAGGTTGCTTAAAGTAAAAATAGAGCTACCATATGATCCAGCAATCTCATTCCTGGGCTTATATCCAGAAAAGATGAAGACTCTAACTCAAAAAGATCCATATACCCCAATGTTCATAGCAACACCATTTACAAACTTGGGAGCAACTTAAATGCCCACCAATACACAGTAGAATATTACTCAGCCATTTAAAAACAATGAAATAATGCCATTTGTGACAACATAAATGGACCTAGAGATCACCACACTAAATCAGTCAGAGAAAGACAGAAATATCATATGATATCACTTCTATGTAGAATCTTAAAAATATGATAAAAATGAACTCATTTACAAAACAGAAATAGATTCACAGACATAGGAAACACACTTATGGTTACCAAAGGGGAAAGGGGCGGAGAGATAAAGTAAGAATTTCAGATTAACAGATACATACTATTATATATAAAAAAGATAAACAACAAGGTCCTACTTGTAAAGCACAGGGAACTATATTCAATATGCTATATTAATAATAACCTGTAATGGAAAAGAATCTGAAAATGAATGCACAAACAACCACTCATATAAATACACAATTGAATCACTTTGTTGCATGCCTGAAACATTGTAAATCAACTATACTTCAATTTTTTTAAGAAGGAAATTATTTTAAAATGGTCCACAATGCATGAAAATGTGAAAATGCTAATAGAATCTCCAGCACTGTGTCTCAGTGAGACAGCCTTTCTCTGAGCCAGCTGGATGAGCTGACCGTGAACTTCACTGTCTCTTTCATTACAAAAAGCTTGAGCTGCAAACAGTTGGAACCAAAACACAAAGCAATACATGTGCTAGAACTGAGAGCTGGTTTTCCAGTGTGGACAGAGGCCTGAGCCGAGGGAGAGACAAAGGAGTACTGTTTCTTCAGTCTGTCCCACTGAGGGGCCACGGGTGCTTTACATGGGAAAATTATTAATGAGCCTCTCCTCATATTCCCAAGAACATATTTCTCAAGACCTAAATTAATCATACAAACTTAGCCTTCTCCCTATCTAATATTCCAGGTTCTATCACACCCCTCAAGTCTGAACCCGTCACCATTTTCAGAGGTGGAAACACCACTGAAAACCCAGAGTACTTAACTTTGACCTCTGCTTCCCTTTGTCCCTAGGGCTTTTTCACAAAGCTTTTCTCCACCGCTCTGCTGTCCACTTTAAACTATCTTTTCTCTTTTCATCCCCAACCTGCCCTTTTTAGTCTAAGATCCCATGTAAAGACTTACAGATCTGTGAAACATGTCTCCAATCTAGTCTAGGCTAGATTATGAAAACCAGATTTCTATTGAAGATTTTAGAGTTGGGTATGAAGATGAACTTAAATTTAATAAGAATGATTTATAGTATCACTCTCAGAAGCATGCATACATAGAAGGATCTATATTGTTGAAAACAAAGTTAGAGTAAAATCAAAGAAATATTGAAAATATGTAATGATAAAGAAAAATTTGCATATTTTTTCTTTTAAGAATTAAAAATGGAATATAAGTCAAAAGAACAAAGCTAGTACCTATAGATTCTTCAAAAGTAATAGAAAAATAAGGAAATTGTTAACTTCTCTCCCATGGTTATTGAAATTACTTAGTTTCTGAGAAGTTTAGCAAGTTATTAGGCAATAAAACAAGACTTGTCAGTCTTCAGTTCGGAATTCCAACAAGAATTTGCTTCTGAGGTGTGACCGTAATCAAGTAAGTTAACCCATAATAACTGCTACAAACTTTAGAACTCTTTTGAGAATTAGATGAAACACGTTAAGCACGTAGAAGGTCCTTGGGCATAATTCTCAATAGATATTGGCATCGTGATGGTGATAATGGCTATTAAGATTATGCTGATGACTGCCAAGGTTTCTTATCTGCTAAAAAACACAAGAAGGAACTCTGCCATTACTTGTTTAGACAGGTGCAAGTAAATAAAAGGGAACTCAACTATACAAGGTAAGACTTAAAATGCTAAATCAACGAACAATGAGAGGCTTTGATCAAAGTGATGGAGAGAAAAGATAAATGAGGCTAGCTGGCTGGTGATATCCTCAGGGAGAGGGAAAAAGTTTCCCTAGTAGCTGTCCGTCACATGACAGGCTGCTACAGGCTGCTTAGATGTCATAGCTGTTTGGCTTCTGCTGTGCAAGGCAAATTCACAGCATTTGGGTCATTTACAGAGAAGAGGAGATAGAAAGTGTGTCTGGCACTCTAGCATCCCCTTCCAGTGGACTTGGAATGGATTTTTGTGTTAACCAGGGCTGGGGTGATCGTAGATAGCTTTGCCAGTCAGGTAGCATCTGAGTCGGGGCTTCCCAGGTGTGCTACTGATAAAGAATCCACCTGCCAAGGCAGGAGACATAAGAGACACGGGTTTCATCCCTGGGAAGATCCTCAGGAAGAGAGCATGGCAACCGACTCCAGTGTTCTTGCCAGGGGAATCCCACAGACAGAGGAGCCTGGCAGGCTACAGTCCATAGAGTGGCAAAGAGTCGGACACGACCGAAGCGACTAAGCAGAGCACAGTATCTCCATTGGATGTCGCTCTACCTAATTCTACAATCTGCCTATGGATCACCAAAAATTCATGCCATGTAACAATTTGGCTGCCATCTTAGCTCAATTCAAGATATCAAATGGACCTAAGAGTGTGACCTTCATTCTTCTGTGTTTAGGCTCTTTCTGAATATGCATGGATAATCTGGGGCAAATTTTTAAGAACAGTGTCATTCATTAGTGACATGTGCATCTTCTTCCCTCCCTCTCTCCCGAGAGCTTTCTCCCCATTGCCTCTAGGCCCAGGTGGCGCCTGTGCGCCGCCCTCTCACTGCCCACGGGCCCCAGGTCTGATGCCCCTAGTGATCCAATGCTTCTTCTCGTCAGAGGCCCCAGTACGTACCTTATAACCCCTTGACAGGATGCTCAGTGAGTCTTTCTGTAGATCCATCACACCCTATGCTATGCTATGCTATTCTAAGTCACTTCAGTCATGTCCGACTCTGTGTGACCCCAGAGATGGCAGCACACCAGGCTCCCCCGTCCCTGGGATTCTCCAGGCAAGAACACTGGAGTGGGTTGCCATTTCCTTCTCCAATGCATGAAAGTGAAAAGAGAAAGTGAAGTCGCTCAGTCGTGTCTGACTCCTAGCGACCCCATGGACTGCAGCCCACCAGGCTCCTCCATCCATGGGATTTTCCAGGCAAGTGTACTGGAGTGGGGTGCCATTGCCTTCTCTGTCATCACACCCTGGCTAACACTAACTCTGCTTACAGGAGGACTTCTATGTCAGCAAGCAATGTCAATAAGATGAGTTTACATTAAAGTCAGAGACCATGTCATGGTTTCGAGGGTGTTTGCGTTTTAAAAGGATACATGTTAAAGCAACTGATCTACCTAGAATGGAAAGCCACATGACTAACCCACTTTCGGGCTCCAGAGAGGGATAATATTCAGCACAGAAGCATCTTGACAGCAGGCCAAATCATGTGCAGACTCTGTCTGTCCTAGGGCCTGTGTGTCTCTGGGCTGAGGACTAGACAGGTCATTATGTGTTTTTTGTTTTTTGTTTTCCTACAGCTTCTCTGATTTTATAGTTTCCCATCACAGCATAGAGCAAGGTTTCCAGAGAGCACCAGTAAGTGTTGACACGGGACGCGTAGCAGTCCTCACAGAGCTCCTGGGCAGTGCCAAGCGTTCAAAGGAAGAGCATCTGGGAACTCCTTGCTCATACGGGTGCAAGTGAAGGTTTTCCCACGACAGGAACTCATGTGAAATCGGGAAGGTGGCAGTGAGGCAGAAACCGCTGCCGGGGACTCTGTGACAGCCAGGTGTGGCAGCTCCACAGACCCCTCTGTGAGTTCCCGGGCGCAGGATGCTACCATGTGCCTGGCTCCCCGCCTTTCACCAGGGCCTGCGACTCCTCCATGTGACTGAGTCTCAAGCCTCAGTCACCAGTGACTGCGTCTCTGATCATCTGGCTTCCAAACCACCACACCTAGACTTCTCCCACACTAGTGTAAGACAGGTCGTACAGCTAACTTCTTTTTCCCATAATGTATGTGGAGGCTCTGTTTTCCTGACTAATCTCGGACTGATACAACAGGTTTTTGTTTTGTTTCCTTTTGTGGAAAATTAAACATGGCAGTATTTACTACTCCACCCATTGAAAGGGAAAGTCTAATTCTCCTTTTAAACCTGGACTGGCCTTAGAGGCAGCAGGTTCAGCTGCATCTGGCAGAAACAGCAGTGAGACTCAACAAGACCAATCAGTACAAGTTAGTCATATGGACTCAAAAGCGGAGTGTGCTTGAATATAGAGGCTATTACAGCGTGAAGGCTTTAGGGTTAATGAACTCTTGTTTACACCCACAAACTGAATAAGCCCCTGTAAAATAGGCATATATCTTAGAGACTTCTTTGTCATCATTATAAATCCCAGCACTATGTATATCTGCACCATAGACTAATTATTAGCCCTAGAATAGGATTGAGATGATATGTTTACTATAAATGTAATGACTCTATTAGAGACAATTGGAACTTGGGGGAGGATATGGGTTCTCAGAGGTCTTGGGATTCTACTAAGCTGTGAAGAAATTGATAGTAAATAAGCCCTATAGCCTGATTTCAGGACCCTGGGTGGATTTAGCATTCTAAGCAAGATGTTTAGAAACAAAGGAAATGTTATACAATCTGTGAGTGTCTTACGAGCCTCCTGATTGCTCAGAAACCCTAGGAAGATACCAAGAAATCAGGTGCTCCAAGAAAGTGATTTTTAGGGCCCTTCTATGGAAATGTGAAATTTCTTAAAGACTGAAATTCTTCATTTAAAAAAAAAGTGGTATAGATCCTAGGACGTGGCCAGAATTTTTGAGTAGCAATTATTCCCACAGCCCGAGTTTGAGAAGAGAATGGCAACCCACTCCAGTGTTCTTGCCTGGAGAGTCCCATGACAGGGAAGCCTGGTAGGCTACAGTCCATGGGGTCACAAGGAGTCGGGCACGACTTAGTGACTGAGCAACAACAAAATTTGAAAATAAAAGTGTGTTTTGGAGACAGGAAATGGGAGAGGCTGTTCACCTCTTGTGGAATCTAGGTTTTTAAAACTTGGGTTGTTCCTCAAAGCAGCCATACCATACAACTTCAGGAGACATTGGGGCTTTGAATTCCATGCAGACAGGAATCTCTTCAGGAAAACTCCAGGAAAATAGAAATCCAGTTCACAGAGATGGGGCAAGAGTAGCAGCTACACGAAAGACAACTTGGCAAAAATTTGTAAAGGAAAAGACCATTTTAAAAATTGCATACCCTGTAAGTCCATAATTTTACTTTTGATAATATGTCTTAAGCAAACAGTGAAGACAAAAATAGTCACATACACACCTAAAGATATTTACTGCAGCATTATTTACTACATCAACCTTTTGTAAGGACTTAAAGGACTAAGAGAATTTAGATATTATGAGGAAAACACAGATAGAAGTCAATGTGAAACTACAGGATTGAATAAGAAATCGGTAAGAAAAAAACCTATAAAATACTCCAAATATTTTTTTTAAATATACATGATTCTAAACAATCCATGGTTCAAAGAAAAAAAAATACTAGAGAAATAAGAAAATAGTTTTACCTGAACAACAATGGGGAAAAAATGTATCAAAATGTGAGTAAGGCACAAAATGTGGGTATTGCTTAGAGGGAAATTTACAGCTTCAAAAATTTGTATTAGAAAACCATATGGTGTAAAATCAATGATCTAACACTAGGAATAAGCTGGAAAAAAGGAACAAGTTTAAATCAAGTAACTAAAAAGAAACGATATATAAAAGATATATAATATATAATAAAGAGGAGAAATCAATGAAATAAAAAAAATCAAGCTATAGTGAAAAATCAACAAAACTTACCAAAAGGAGGTCTAAAGTTGAGCATTATTAGCAAATCTGATAAGAAAAAGGAAAAACATAAATTATCAATATCAATAATGAAAGAGACTATATCATTACAGACATTAAAATGATAATAACAGACTGTTATGAAAAATGTATCACAATAAATTTATCATGGATGAAGTAGACAGATTCCTTGAAAGACATAAATCACCAGAATTTCACAAGAAGTAATGGAAAACTTTAATAGTGCTACATCTGTTTAAAAATGCATTCATAATTTAAAAGTTTCTTTGTGGAATTTTCCACAAAGAATATTCCAGGCTTAGGCCTAGGTGGTCTAGGTGATAAATTCTATCATCTGTTTGAGGAATAAATATTATCAATCTTACACAAACTCAGGAAATAGAGGAGGAGGGGATACTTGACAACTCATTTTATGAAGGTAATATAACCCAGATACAAAAAGGAAAAAAGGAAGGAAGGAAGGGAAAAAAGAAGGGAGGGAGGGAAGAAAGAAAGGAAGGAAGGAAGGAAATTTCAAACCAACCCAATGTATGTCACTGAAGTAGACATAAAAATCCTAGACAGAATACTTGCAATTAAATTCAGCAATTTATTAAAAGATAATATATCACAACAAAAATACTCTTTATCAATAATATGCAAGATTGGTCCAATATTAGAAAATAAATCAATGTCATTGATCACATCAACAGTAAAAAGAAAAATATGCTATAATTAGTCATCTCAATGGATTCAATTCCCATTCATAATTAAAAACTAAACTCTCAGTAAACTAGGAACAAAAAGAAATCTCTTAATCTAATAAAAAGCATTAATCTTTTAAAAGCTGCAATTAAAATCATTCTTAAGAGAAAATGAAATTTTCCCCTAAGATGAGAAATAAGACAAGGATTTCTGCTTTCACTACTTTTACTTAATATTTAGCAGAAAGTCCTAGCTAGAGCAATAAGGCAGAAATAAAACTTAAAAGGAGTAAGAATATCTTTATTTTCAGATGACATAATTATGTATAATAGAAAATCTTAAGGAATCTGTAAAATAAGTTCTAGAATTAATAAGTGAACTAGCAAGATCATAGGACACAGTGTAAATACACAAAAATCCATTCCAACATACCAATAATGAACAATTACAAAATAAAAATTTTTAATTATATCATTTACAATAGCACCAAAAATATACAAGGGTAAATTTAACATGGGGCTTCGCTGATGGCTCAGTGGTAAAGAACCCACTTGCCAATGCAGGAAACGTTGGTTCGATCGCTGGGTCGGGAAGATCCCCTAGAAAAGGAACCCACTCCAGCGTTCTCGCCTGGGAAATCCCATGGACAGAGAAGCCTGGTGGGCTACAGTCCATGGAGTCACAAAGGAGTCGGACATGATTTGGCAACTAAACAACAACAACAAATTTAACATGTATGCAAGATTTAGACCCTGAAAACTACACAACGTTGCTAAGAGAAACTAACAAAGTTCCTAACAATTAGGGAGATATATTCTGGTCATGGGCTTGAAAAATCATCATTATTAAGATATCAATTTTCCCTCAAATTGTAAACAACTCTTTAAATCAATAATATTTACATGATCAATCAAATTTTTTAAAACTTGAAAACTGGCAAAAAGCTTTGAGTAAGAGCTCCCAAAAAGAAGATATTCAAATACCCTACAAGCCCACAGGAAAAGTGCCCAATCTCACTAATTATCACGGCAATACAAATTAAGCAAAAAAATGAGGCATCAACAAATCACCAGAATGATCCAAATTTTAAAACCTGACATGCAAAATTTGGCAAATACAGAGCAACCAGAACTCTCACATACTTCTAGTGAGAGCATAAAATTGTACAGTCACTTTGGTAAACAGTTTGACAGTTTTTTATAACTTTAACCATCTCCCTACCCTATGACCAAGTGATCCCAACCCTAGCTCTTCACCCAAGAGAAATGAAAACACAGATTTGCACAAGGACCTCTGAAAAAATGTTCATAGCAACTGTACTCATAATCTCCCCAAACTGGAAAGGATTCAAATATCCATTAATAGGAAAATTAATAAATAAACAGTAGCATCCCATGTAAGGTAACACTATCAGCAATAAAATATGAATGAACTATTGATACATACAACATGGATGAGTCTTAAAAAACATGCTGAATGAAAGAAGCCAAAAATGAAATAGTGCACCATACAATTCCATGCATATGAAGTCCTAGAAAAAGGAAAAAAGAATCTACGGTGAAGAGATCCGGAAAGCGGATGCCTGTGGGTGGTGGGTTTGGCTAGAAGGGGGCATGAGGGAACTTTCTGCAGTGACGTTGAAAAATGTCTTATATTTTGATTGAGGCGTCAGCTATACGGGTGTATGCACTTATCACAACTTGTTGTGACTTAATATACGTGTTGATGTATGTAAGTTATTCCTCAAAATTTTTCGCAAAGGTCAGGCAGTGAGTGCCCTAGGATCAGAGGCTTCGTGGGAATACACATCAACCATTGCACTTGGGTTGTATAGTGGGAAGATTCTCAGCCTTGGTTATCTCATTTATAAAGTGGGAAAATAATATAGTATATCTTAAAAGATTAAATGCTAGAACGTGTGGAAAGTGTTTAGGATAATGGCTAACAAAAAGTATGTATTCAATAAATACCCGTTTCTCTCTCTTTCTTCATGTGGCTTTATCTTTAAGCCCACCTTGTAAATGTGGACTCTGTCTTTAGAACGAAATTATTCTTGTCATTGGACTCAAGGGATAAAAATCTGCCAGGATACTAAGGTGAAAACAACACAATCTTTTTATTTTGATGTTTAGTCATCAGTAGGATGAAAACAAAATATACATCAAAAAAAAAGACCACAACCATTTATGACTGTAAACAAGCTAATAACCGTTGTGAAAGAGACCAGTTTCTTAAACTTCCAGCAGTGTTCCTCAGCCTGTTCACTCAGGAAACGAGTCATGCAATAGTCAAAGGAGAATAAACCCTGCGAAACTTAACTTCACAGCTACCCTGGCCAACTAAAATTAACTTCAGCCGCAGTGAGCTCCTCAGAGCCACCCAGCTTCAGCTGCTCCACTGTCGTGGCCAAAATTCCCTGTGGTCAGAGGACACTGCTTCGGGCACAGGGCAGGATATTAATAAAATCACAGGTTTTGCAGCCACACAAATGAAAGGTTCACATGTCAGCTTTGTCAGGTCCAGGCTGTGGCGCCACATACAAGTTACTAAACAACTGTGTTTGTTTTCTCATCCATAAACTCTGCCCTAAAGTAACTAATCCCGATGAGGTATACTGACTGAGTGAATAAATAAACAGATGGAGATAGGCGAGTACGTTTCTCTTGGCAGGAGGGTGAACATTAAATGAAATAATACACGTTTAAAGACACTGTAAGTCCCCAGCCTTTGGACTATTTTCTTGCATATCACTCTTTTTCACTTGTCTCCCGGTCTGAATGGGTGCTTTAGTAAGGGGCTACCATGTATTCTGTGATAAACAACACAGAACAACACTGTGATAAACATCCTTGTTTCTCACAACTATGTTTTTTCTGCTTTGGAAGTAACCTACACACACACACACACACACACACAATTATCTCAGGAAGTCAGAGTATATGCTAAAAAGACCTGGGGGCTAGGGGGCGGGAAACTGAGTTCACAGTCAGTTCTGACTTCGCTTCTCAGTTAAGCCGATACTTACCCCTACAGGAAGTGTGTCTCACCAAAAATCAGTATGAGCTTCCAAAAATGTGCCCAATGCATTGTTAGCACCACTCACGTTGAGAGTGTAACAGAATAATCATTGAGGAACGTTCCAAGATTTGCTCATAAAATCAGTAATTTTTTTGTCATTTGTTGCCATTAACAAGTAACTTGTGACCTAATAAATGTCACTATCCATTTTCTTTAATTAAAATAATAAATATTATGCAGTGACACAGATTGGCATTTATGCCTTCATTTCTGTGACGTGGGATTTATAACCAAGGCTTTCTTTGAGGGATTCCACAAATAAAGGTTATTAAGCCGCCACAAGATGAACACAAGCTCAGGTTAATGAAATCGGACAAGGAAGCGCAGTGATGGATGAAGCTGTGCACGAAGGAAAAGAGAATTCCCACCCAAAGCAAGCAGCATTCCTGGACTGGCAAAATGAATGCTCCGTTCTTCTAAGCAGTTCGACTTTAAACACATGCAGGGTGAACTCAGAGGCCACCTCAGCTCCACTGCATCGCCCTGGGGGTGGGGGCAGTGTCCAACCCCCTGGGAACCACTGCTCGCCACTGCAGGTGCATTCTAAGGGAGGACGGGGTTGCAAGGAAAGAGGAAACTACACAGGCAAGTGAATCTGCTGCTGCAAAAACAAAATTAATCATTGTAATGTCCTAATCAACTACTTTGAAGACATGGTTGTAGGTTTTGAAAAAGACACTGTCTTTCACAGTAACAAAAACCAAGACAGACGGAAAAAAAACAAAACAAAACAGGAATATATACTTGACAGCATTTCCTAAAAGAATCTCTTCTTACCTCTGAAACTTTGCCCTTGGCCAAAGTCAGGACATGAGCCCCACGCTCCTACCCTGAGGTCCAGCCTGGCTCAGCCGCATCTCCAGCTGGTCCCCTGGAAACCCAGCTCAGGGAGATGGACTCAGACTGCCCTCCTGGGCAAAGGCTCCGACTGCTGCTGCTCGAAGCCTCTGAGGAGCATAGAGTGAAGTGGAATCGCACCTCCACAGCTGAGATTGATCTCTGTGGACTTATTTACACCTCAGGACTGCAGACACCTCGGCTCACATCACTCCACAGCCAGCTCAGAGCCGTGAGGCGCAGGCCGAAGTGGCTGCTCTTCAGTGACTGGACCGTGAGAAAGGGCCCAGACCCAGGACGCAGCTCCTGGCCCCCATGCCGCTGCTCCCAGCTGCTTTTCTGGGTTGTGCGTAAGTTAAAGAGAGCAAATGTCTACTTGATGCTCAGCTACAGACAAGATTGCTCAACTGCCCGGTATTCCAAAGAAAGAGCAGGAAATACAGCTCGTCCCGCTCTCACCTGGAGGAGCCCTGCATTTGAAAGTGGCCAGAGTTGGGTCCAAATTCTGGCTCTACCACATACCAGAGGGAACTGGTGCAAAGCAGGGACACAACAGATAGTGGCCCCCAGCACAGAGAGGAAGCCTTGGCCCTCCACCCGCTCCAGTGCCTCAGGTGATCTCAAACGATGAGTGCGGACGTGTGTGTACAAAATACAGAAGAGAGGAAGACATAAAACATAACACACACAAATTATATATTTGTAGATCTATGCCAGGTATAATCCACTATATCACACATGATCTATTTTACACATGCACACATGTATTCATGATCTCTCATACACACATTACAGACTATATTTTCCTAATGAAGTTTCAGTTAAGATACAAATAAAACCTATTTCCTGTCCCAAATTGACATCCACAGAAGCGACAGCAAAGAGGAGTTCCTGAAGTAGACAACCTCCCCTGGGAAAGGGTCAGCGTGACCAGGACATCATGAAGTTGGAGGACACTTGGGCAAGAATCCTCTTCCTCTGAATAAATCTGAGACTGGGTAGGCCTTGCCCTCCGGGACTCTGCTTCTTTGTCTCTCCTTTTCCACGCTCTCAGGACTGACTAGCTCCAGCCCTAGAAATGCGTTTTATCTTTGGACATTGAATATTCTCAGTCAGGTTACAGATCACACCTGTGGACTTGGGAATCATACCGTATCCATAAAACCCAGATGTTGACACCAACCTCACAGGGGATTTAAGAAGATGAGGAGTAGATGGATAGATGCATGAAGGGATGGATGGGTGGGTGAGGGAATGGGCGGATGAACAGATGAGTGGATCAGCAAAGTGCCTGGCATATAGCAAGTAATCAATAATTTTAGCTATTACTTTATTGTGATTAAGGTAACAATGACTTTGCAGATTTCTCTTCTGGTCCATTACGTGTTGACTTTAACCCTCTAGCAGGGCTCACCCTTCCATCTCAACACTATTGACAGTGTCTTGGGTCTATCACCTACAGGTGTAGCATCAGGAACACCGGGTAAGGAGATGTAGATCACAACACAGGTCCTGACAGCTCTAAAAACACCGAAACTTCCTGGTTCATGTGACAGGAGCTCCATGCCTTTGTAAGGCAGCCTACTGCTCCAGTGAATTTCCAAAGCCCCAATGTTCCCTTCCATTGTTTTGAGCCCGTACCCTGGGATACAGTCAAGGCCACAGTCTTTCAGCTTTCTGAAGCAGTGACTAAACCACAAGCAGAGTCTGGTGCGTGGAAGGTACGCTCAGCCCTGAGAAGAAGAGGCACGAACTGTTCAACCCGCCCCTTCATCTCGACTCAGAGCTTCCAACCAAAACGTGCTCAGCGTCAATTGAAGCTGTCAGCAGCACGGACATCCCTCTCTCCATATTCTCCCCAACTCTGAAATACGCCTTTCTTGGATGTCTCCAGTAGCCCACTGTTACCTCAGTGGGCAGTTGTCTTCTCTTCGGTGTCAGTATTTACAAGCGAGAGCTTCCCAGGTGGCGCTAGTGGTTAAGAACCCGCTTGCCCATGCAGGAGACTTAAGAGACGTGGGTTCGATCCCTGGGACAGGAAGATCTCCTGGAGAAGGAATTGGCAACCCACTCCAGAATTCTTGCCTGGTGAACCCCATGGACAGACGGTTATGGTCCGTGGGGTCTTAAAGGGCTATGGTCCGTGAGGTCTCAAAGGGTCGGACATGACTGAAGTGACTTAGTACCGTTTCCAAGCAAACAACACAGAAAAGTACGTACATGAAAACAAGCAGACTCTGCCCAAGTAGGGTCAAGGAGGGCAGGCTGGGGAGTGGGCAGTGCCCACGCCCTGGTTTCAGTGGCAATCAAGGGCTTCAAATCCAGCCTTGAGCAAAACTGAAAATTACTGGAAATCATGAAAGCAAGGATTGCTGACAGATGGCCAAAACTGTGGATGTTAAACACCCAAAAGACTAAGGAACCTATGTTTGGAGCTCAGAGTGGAACAACATAGAGAAATGTAATTCAGAAATGTTACAGTCTTTTCTCCAGTCACTGCCTCAGACTGTAGTGTAATTTTCTATCTGCTTGGTTAAATTTTGGGTAGATTCCAAAATGCCATGGTCACATTCACTTATTAAAAGCTATGCAAAATCCAGCCCTGGAAACTGCAAACTCACATCCACTTTGAAACCCCTCTCCTTCCTCATGGCCAGCTGGGCTTGAGCCCCAGGAACTGGGAGGCTTTCCTTTTCACCCTCTCCTTCCCAGCACTTGAGGGGTGGAAACCCCAAGGCTGGTTCTGAGGTAACCCCTCCCCAGAACCTAGGACAAGGGGGAAACAGTCGCCTCTCTGACGGTGGGGAAGGAGTACAGCCATTCTGACGTTGGCTGAGGGTCCTGTCCACTGCCAAGCGCCTTGTCGACACGGCGGTCTCCGCAAAGAGAAGCCACGGTGCCGCGGGCAGGGGAAAACGTCATCCTGGCCCCCATCCATCTTCAAGGAGCCTACCACCGACAGGAAGCGTCTGCTCCTGTTCAGCCGCACTAATGCTGCCAGCCGGGCTCGCCTATCCCAGAGCGGCAGCACCGCAGGGCCCACTCCTCCTCTAAGCCCACGCCCTTTCACGTGGAACCGAGGGAGCACCAATCCCCTCCTGGGCGCCGTGATGGCAGTGTCCTCAGCTCTCTTCTCAGGCCGTTCCTACCCTCAGAAACCTCCAGAAGAAGCATCAGCTTCTACTCCCTATGTCCAGACACACTTCCAGAGGCAGCAGGCACCTGCCAACCTCTCCCCACGCTCCATGCTGGTCAGATGACCCCACGGGGCTGGCCACCACCAAATGGGTATGACACACCTCCTTCTGCCTCTTGAAAGTATCCCTAGCCTTGGAGAGTGATGTGCCTGAAGGTAACACCTTACTTGGCTTTGGGGGAAACAAACTGAAAAATGTTTAAGTCTGCTGTACTCTCAGCCAAACACTCCTGACTGATAACCCTCCACTGACCGCCAGACGGTGGGAGAGTCAGCCGCACAGACCCTCAGCAAGCTGGGGTGGGCCGGCATCCACAGCGTGTCTGGCTCTCTGACGGAGGGGCTCCTCAGCACCTGTGTTTCCAGCCCCAGGGCAACAGGGAAAGCCTCTGTCGCAGTGTCCTGCAACAGGAGTGTGCCCAGAGCTTCGTGTTTTTAATGCACATATGTATCACCCAGGGGTCCAAGCAGAGTGCAGACGTTCATTCAGCGGGTCCAGGGTGGGGCCCAAGAGTCTGCATTTCTCACAAGCTCCCTAGTGGTGATCCTGCCACGGGCCTGCAAATCACACTTAAGCACCTGGATTTGATTTTCTTCCCTCTGTAACACCTAACGTTCACTGAGTAATTCACATAGGCAAACACTGTGCTCAGTGTCTCTCAGGCATTACACCACTGAATTCTCTCAACAGCTTTATGAAACATGGTCACTTAAAACAAGGGGGAACTGCTCCTTAGATGGGCTGACTTGCTAGATTCAGGCTTCCAGATTAGCCATTGACAGAGCTGGGACTTCAGTGCAGGGTTGTTGTCATTCAGGTGTTAAGTCACGTCCAACTCTTTGGGACCCCATGGACTGCAACACGCCAGGCTCCCCTGTCCTTCACTGTCTCCCGGAGTGCAGGGTGAAAGTGAAAGTCGCTTAGTCGTGTCCAACTCTTTGCAACCCCATGAACTGTACAGTTCATGGGATTCTCCAGGCCAGAATACTGGAGTGGGTAGCCTTTCCCTTCTCCAGGGGATCTTTCCAAGCCAGGGATTGAACCCAGGTCTCCCACATTGCAGGTGGATTCTTTACCAGCTGAGCACAAGATGTGAGCTCCTAAACCCTGAAGCCTGAAAGTAGCAGACCAAACAAAGACGATTACAGCACAGAAACTGAGATAAACAATTGGAGGTACAAGGAAACTTCATTAACGCGGTGCTCCTATCAGACTCAGATATCCCCAAGCTGGTTGTCCCTCCTAGGAAAACTTCAATATTGAGCTTCCAGAACAGTCCCCAGAAGCAACTGAGCACAGGTTACCTCACGGATTCCATTACTTCCCTCCTTGTTCATTTACAGTCGCCAAGTTCAAGCAACATCTTCTCTGTCACGGGGGACACCATGAATAATAGATACGTCATTTTTAACTGTCAACAACACACCTTGTAAATGGTGTTTGCAGGCTTTTAAACAACTCAGCGAACCATTCTTCTGACATCATTTTTATACCATGCTTTGCAAAGAAGTGAGGAAGGATCTGAAAAAAGCACGTGGATTAAACTACAGAATCACATTCACCCAAATGTCTAGTTTGCATTTAATAGTGCATTGCGTTCTTCCCTTACTCCACTCTGATAACTAACGTCTGCTATGGAGACAAGACAATTAAAATATTGTGGTGTTTTTGGTGGCTAAATAGGCTCACCTTTCCTTGTGACAGTTAGTTTACAGAGTCGGGATCACTGTCGCTCCTTCCTACTTTTAAGGTGACACTGGGAAGATTAAAGAAAAACAAGCTGCTTCCTTGCAGCAGGACGCTGGCTAGTCGTAGGTTTTGACTCTGGGTTTGGACAAGGTAACATGAATCTCCCATTCACCTGTGATGAAAGCTTTATTTATCCTAAGACAAAAATCTTTTCACACATGTGCATGTCTCCACATAAAGTAAATCTTTAGGCCTATTTGTCAGGTGATACGAGAGTGTCATTATCACTGGAAAAACAAACACATCTGTAACTACTCCATGACCCATCAACAAGGGACTCAGCTAATGGCAGGTATATAGTGAGGACTTAACCAAAACTGAAATTTAATTAATAAGTAATTAACATAAATAAATGGAATATTCTTGATTATCTTCTTTTGAAATGTTTTTATTTTGGAAACTTTCAAATATATACAAAAGTAAAGAGGGTAGTATAATAATCTCCATATACCCACCCAACTTCAGTGATTTACTGACTTGGGGAAATTTAATTTATAACCCACTCTCTTCCTTCCACTTTTGGATTTTTGTAAAGAAAATCTTGGACATTGTATCATTCTATGCATTAATCTCAATTATCTTCTAGATATTGTTCAAATATAGATTTTCTCATCTCCATCTCCACTAGCCCATCTTTATTCAGACTCTAAACACCTGTCGTAGTAGATTGACTGCTACTGCTAAGTTGCTTCAGTCGTGTCTGACTCTGCGCAACCCCATAGATGGCAGCCCACCAGGCTCCCCCATCCCTGGGATTCTCCAGGCAAGAACACTGGAGTGGGTTGCCATTTCCTTCTCCAATGCATGAAAGTGAAAAGTGAAAGTGAAGTCGCTCAGTCGTGTCCCACCCTCAGCGACCCCATGGACTGCAGCCTTTCAGGCTCCTCCATCCATGGGATTTTCCAGGCAAGAGTACTGGAGTGGGGTGCCATTGCCTTCTCCAGGTAGATTGACTAGTAGCTCCCAAAACACTAGTCCTAACCCTTGGCACCAATGAATGTGACCTTATCTAGGAAAAAAAAGTTGTTGCAGCTGTGATTAAATTAAGTATGGGATCATCCTGGACTTAGGATGGGCCCTAAACCCAGCACCAGTTTTCTTCATAAGAGAAGTGGAAGAAGATTCAAGACACAGGCACACAGGGAGAAGGCCATGTGAAAAAGAGGCAGAGACTAGAGTAATGTGTCTCCGGGGCCAAGCAGCACCTGATGTCACCAGAAGCTGGAAGAGACAGAGGACTCTCCCCTGGGACTGTGAGAGAGCGGCCTTGCCAGCACCTTGATTGTAGACTTCTGGCCTCCAGAGCTGTGAGACCCTATATTCCTGCCACCAAGTTTGTGCTCATCTCCTCTCTAGAATGAGGACATCGGCAGTGCCAACCCTACAGGTCACTGTGAGGATAAACAACCTCCTGGACATACACCACCTGGAACAGAGCAGGCACTCAAAAATGGTTGCTGTTTGTAGCAATCAGGAATCTTTCTGTTGAGAAACAAACGTAAGTGCACTAAGGGGAAAACAAGAACTCATTGTTCGTACAATGGAAAAGTCTAGGATACAGGGCGCTTCAGACACAGCTGAATGAGGGGGCCAAATAATTTCACTGATTCTGGAATGTCTCTTTCTCTCCATTTCTCAGCTTTTCTATTCTCTGAGTTGGTTCATTCTCTAGGTGACTTGCTCCACATTGTGATTCCTAGAAGTTCCAAGCTTCCATCCACAGTGTGGTGACCTCAGGGAGGAAGAACACCTCCTTCCCAACTGCTGTGGCAAAGGCACAGAACTGAGTGTCTTGGGATCGTCTTGAGTCACTGAGCCTTCCCCGAACCAACCACTGTGATGAAAGGATCGGGTCTGTCAATCGCTAATCCCTGGAGCCAGGAAACCAGGGTTGGCTCCAAATGAAATTAGAGATGGGGTGACTTGCTGAAGGGAAAATGAGGTGCTGTGATCAGGAGGAGGAAGAACAGGTTCTGGGCAGGCAAAGATCACAGACGTCCAGTCACCACGAAAATTTTCATCCTTCTCGTGTTCTAAACAGATGGGGCTTCCTGGCCTGCTGCCCCAGCAACAAGGGGTCCCTCCAGTCCGCACCCACTGCCACTGTGTCTTACAGATTTCTACGAGCCCTAAGAGGGCATGGGCCCCACACTTCCTCCCAGCTACTGCACAGCTCAAATTAGTCACTCCATGGGCCCCTTCCGAGGCATATCAGAGACCAGCTGTGCAAGGACCTGTCACCTTCTTGTCAGCGAAAGTTTTCTGCCCAAAGAACTTTCGTCATCGCTCCTTTCTCAAGTAGCTGGATGTCACTTGAAGAGACAGCTGAAGTCACTCACAATGGCTGGGCTCAAATCAGCGCTCACTGGCCTTGTCAGAGAAAGCCTCACCCCGCAGCGAAAACTGTCACTGATCATGTTTAGATATGTACGCAGAGGTATTAGATTAGAAGACAGAATGCACAAGATAGGAGTTTAAAAGAGGCCAAGTTGCAAGGGAAATCTTAATAGGAAGAAGTCAAGGCTTACAGTTGGAGGTAGTTGGGGGCATCTTTTTCCAAAACCCAATTTATACTTCCCATCAAAACCAGCAAGTGCATACATACATGTACACACACACCCCCACACACATGCAGACCCCAACGGCCAGTATGTATTCACAGCCTACCTCCCACAGAGGATATACCTTATATTGACCAACATGCTTTATAAATACCTGAACCTTGACAGGATACCAGTGGGTAGTTGCTTTATCCAGATTACTATAAATGGATAGTTTTTATCTTTTGATCAAAACACTGCTAAATCATGTCAGAAAGTAAATAGTCACTCAAAAATCTCAATTGTCTTTTGGAGTAAAAACATACTAATCAAACTGTATTTGTTGCCTTTCTCTGCATTTGCTCTTCATTTAGGGCAGGGCTTCCCAACCTCAGCACCGCTGATATTCTGGGCTGGGTAATTCCTTGTTCAGGTCGAGGCGGGGATGATCTTGTGCTTTGTAAGATGTTTAACAGCATACCTGGTCTCCACTGCAAGCCAAGAGCACTCCCCGCTTACTGCCAAATGTCTCTTTGGGGCAACACTGCCCCAGATTGAGAACCATTAGCTTAAAAACTCTTAAGTGTATGTAGTCCAGCAGGCTCCTTTGTTCACGGGAGTCTCCAGGCAAGAATATGGGAATGGGTTGCCATTCTATTCTCTAGATGTTTCCGACCCAGGGATTGAACCTGGGTCTCCTGCACTGTAGGCAGATTCTTACCATCTGAGCCACCAGGGAAGTCCCAAGAATTTTTAAAAGGGTCTTCAGTTCAATTCAGTCGCTCAGTCGTGTCCGACTCTTTGCGACCCCATGAATTGCAGCACACCAGGCCTCCCTGTCCATCACCAACTCCCGGAGTTCACCCAGACTCACGTCCATCAAGTCAGTGATGCCATCCAACCATCTCATCCTCTGTCGTCCCCTTCTCCTCCTGCCCCTAATCCCTCCCAGCATCAGAGTCTTTTCCAATGAGTCAACTCTTCGCATCAGGTGGCCAAAGTACTGGAGTTTCAGCTTTAGCATCATTCCTTCCAAAGAAATCCCAGGGCTGATCTCCTTCAGAATGGACTGGTTGGATCTCCTTGCAGTCCAAGGGACTCTCAAGAGTCTTCTCCAACAAAACAGTTCAAAAGCT
>NW_011494867.1:6615753-6639321 GCF_000754665.1 Bison bison bison
TGCTCAGCTTTCTTCACAGTCCAACTCTCACATCCATACATGACCACTGGAAAAACCATAACTTTGACTAGACGGACCTTTGTTGGCAAAGTAATGTCTCTGCTTTTGAATATGCTATCTAGGTTGGTCATAACTTTCCTTCCAAGAGTAAGCGTCTTTTAATTTCATGGCTGCAGTCACCATCTGCAGTGATTTTGGAGCCCCAAAAAATTAAGTCTGACACTGTTTCCACTGTTTCCCCATCTATTTCCCATGAAGTGATGGGACCAGATGCCTTGATCTTCGTTTTCTGAATGTTGAGTTTTAAGCCAACTTTTTCACTCTCCTCTTTCACTTTCATCAAGAGGCTTTTTAGTTCCTCTTCACTTTCTGCCATAAGGGTGGTGTCATCTGCATATCTGAGGTTATTGATAGTTCTCCTGGCAATCTTGATTCCAGCCTGTGCTTCTTCTAGCCCAGCGTTTCTCATGATGTACTCTGCATATAAGTTAAATAAACAGGGTGACAATATACAGCCTTGACGTACTCCTTTTCCTGTTTGGAACCAGTCTGTTGTGGTCCAGGTCTCCCCTTGGAGGGGATTAATCAAGCTAAGTAAAGTGCAATGATAACACTGCTCTGTTTGTACAGCTTTTTGTTTTTTGTGGCATTTTAAGTTGCCTTTCTATTCTCCAACTATTCATCTTTAGCAAATCCTTAAGTATTTCTAGTGTCTCAAGAAAGCATCAAAGACTTTCTCCCCAAAATATCTCTTTTCTGAAGACTGACACTCTTCTGTTTCAGTCTAAATGAATGGGGTAGTAGGAACATAGATTAATACACCCAGGACTTCCCTTCATCGCTCTTCTAAGTTGGATCCATTGTTTCCTGGGCCCCTCAGATTCCCCATTGCTTTGTTCATGTGTATCCTGTGTGAGAGACTAAAATTTTAATACATGTGCAACTGCGAAAACTGTGAAGATAAATCAAGTTATATGAAATGTAAAGACCTAAAATTATATTTTTAACAAATGGATCAAAAAATCACACATCTTAGAAGGGCTGAATACAAAATCATTACCATAGGAGGCCACATATTTATTATAAAAATGCTGCCATGGCCCAAACCACATTTATCCTTTCCTTGGAATATTCATTCAGATTCTATATTGCATGCTTTAGAAACCTTCACAAAGGGAGAAAGATCTGACTTGAGAAACTGTCAAAAGTTCTAAAGCCAAGTGATATGAAGGTCCAAGAGGGAGGGGATATATGTATACGTATATCCCTGGTGGCTCAGAGGTTATAGTGTCTGCCTCTAATGCAGGAGACCTGGGTTCGATCCCTAGGTCGGGAAGATCCCCTGGAGAAGGAAACGGCAACCCACTCCAGTACTCTTGGCTGGAGAATCCCATGGACAGAGGAGCCTGGTGGGCTACAGTCCATGGGGTTACAAAGAGTTGGACACGACTGAGCAACTTAACTTTCATATCTGATTCACTTCATTGTACAGCAAGAACTACCACAACACTGTAAAGAAACTATATCCCAATTTAAAAATGAGTGAAGGTGTTAACTCTGGACTTTCTTTCCTCTTAATTCATGAGGTTACTTCCCTCATTTTCTACCATCGTATACCTAACCTGGGGAACACATACCTCTGGCTTTGATCAAATTAGATCGATGAGACAAAACATAGAAAAAGCATGAGATTTTTTTGTTTTTGTTAAAGATGACGGTTTCTCTTTTAAAAAACAAAATCACTTGTATGCTACTCAATAAAACATAAGTATAAGATAAACATTTTTCTGAGTTTTTTGAATCATAAAGTCAAGGAAGATACAGAGCATGTGATACCATATAACTTTCATGTGACTCCTGGCAGGAGTCATCACTCAGATTGAAAAACGCAGAGCCAGTAAGTTGAGGGGAAAGAAGAAGAATGAGCAATCTGCACTTCACTCAGAGTCCAGCTGGTACCAGAGCACAGTCATTTGTAGAGGAGCTGGTCATCCTGTAGCTGCAATAACTCCCTTGGGGTATCATGCACACTGACAGCTTTAAATACCATCTATATCCTGCAGCTGCTGCTGCTAAGACGCTTCAGTTGTGTCCAACTCTGTGCGATCCCATAGACGGCAGCCCACCAGGCTCCCCCATCCCTGGGATTCTCCAGGCAAGAACACTGGAGTGGGTTGCCATTTCCTTCTCCAATGCATGAAAGTGAAAAGTGAAAGTGAAGTCGCTCAGTCGTGTCCGACTCTTAGCGACGCCACGGACTGCAACCCACCAGGCTCCTCTGTCCATGGGATTCTCCAGCCAAGAGTACTGGAGTGGGGTCCCATTACCTTCTCCGATCTATATCCTAGCAACTCCCAACTTCCTTTTCTAGCTCAGACCCCGCTCCTGTAACCCGCTGTCCTGTCACCTGTTCAGCATCTCCACCTGGAATTCTAATTAGGCATCTCACATGCCACATGCCCAAAAGCAATCCCCAGGCTTCAACTCCAAAACGCACTCCTCCCCTAACTCTCCCCTCTCTGATAATGGCAGCCCATCCTGCCAACTGTTCAATGCCAAACCCTTGCAGTTACCCTTTTTTTCTCTCTCCTCTTCTCCAGGACCTCAAATCTAGTCCAGCAGTCAATCCAGTTGGCCATAACGTCAAAATAAGTCTGGAATTTGATCACCTCTCCCCACCTCTACAGCCTGGCAAGCTACAGTCCATGGGGTTGCAAAGAGTCAGACATGACAGAGCGACTAAGTACAGCACCCGAGGCCACTCCACTGCTGCCACCCAGCACCAAGCGGCAAGCCTCTCTGCAGCAGTGCGGCACAGTGCACGGCTTCTGCCTTTGCCCCTCCATCGAGGCTTCTTGGAGCAGCAACCTGAAGAGGGCTTTCAAACTGTGTGAGGCAAGTCACCCATCTGCTCAACGCTGTGGCTGCAGCCAGCTCCCCCATCTCAGAGTAGCATCCACGCTCCCTGGAGTGGCCTGACATGGCCAGCACTCTTTCCTGGCCTCTCGGGCTTAACCTGTCTGCTTAGGGCTAGGGTCGGGGCTCGGGTCATCTCCTACTGTCTCTCCTTGTTAGTGCTCTGCTCCAGCCACCACCCTCCTCACTGTTCTTTGAACGCACCACGTATGCTCTCTCCTTAGGGCCGCCTGAGGGCTTTGGATTGCTTGGATTGCTTTTCTGCTGCATATTTATTCCCCTCCCTGGTTTAAGTCTTCACTCAAATCTCACCTTTTTATTGAAGGCTAACCTGACCAGTCATTTACAATCACAACCACCGTCCAGCCTATGATCTCCTTTTTTCTCGTCCACTGTTTCCTTTCCTGCAATACTGGTGACTAGTAGACGCATTTCATTTACTGACCACTGTGTGTCTTCACCATAGACTAAAAGCTCTCTGAACATAGTGGTCTTTGTTTATGGACATATTCCAAACATCTACAACAGTGCCTGAAACACAGTAGGTGCACAATGAATATGTATCAAGGAAATGCATTGAATGATTCCACTTTTGAGACTCTCTCTAGAAGTTCTCCCACTTATTAAACATGAGATGGATTTATTGAGAATTTGGAAGATGGAAGCAATGGAAGCAATGGAAGGCCAAGGCAATAAGGCTGTCAAAGGTGATGCTGAAGGGACTACACGTGGGGTCGTGGTTGAGCAATCACAACATTGACATTTATAGACTCTTTGCAGTTGGCAAAGGAAGCTGGTAACCCAGGAGAATAGGGCTGAGATGAGGAAATGCAGATTGTAAGGATGACAAATATCACACTCAGAGAGGAGTGAAGGAACAGAGAGGGTTAGGGATCAGGGTTACGGTCAGGAAGGGCCATTTCCAACCAAGTAAGAAAACCATTAAAAATAAAAATAGTAAAAGTAATCAATAAAACTGATTTAGTAAATAGATCAGGGAAAGTTCTAAAAAGTATTTTGAGTTCTTAATAAAAAGTCAAATAATGAGAACTGAGAATTTTCAGAACATAAAACATAAATAGCTAGTATCATATGAAAACAATCCCCCTTGAATGGTGATTAAAACATGCTGAATGAAATGAAAATAAAATACTATGTTTACATATCATCATTGGAAAGACATAAAAATAACAACATACAATGATTCAAGGACTGTAGTAAGACAAATAACCTAAAGCTCAAGGTATAATATAAACTGGAAAATTCTTTCAAAAAGGAAATTTATAGAATGAATCAAAACCATTAAAACATTCATATGCTTGGGCCAGGAATTCTACTTCTACGAATCTGTGCCAAGAAAAAATCAGGAATGTGGGCAGAGATTTATGCAAAAAGACGCAGTATAATGGAAAACTTTCTAAAAAAACAAAAACATTATAGTGATTATATAAATTATAGCATTTCTATAGAGCAGAACATTGTGCAACCATCAGTAATTACATTCATGTAAAATGTTAATGACCTGGGAAATGCTCATGATATAAGGTCACATGAACTAAAACAGGGACAATGCCATCTATGACATATAGTAAGAACAAATATAACATTTAATTCTAAATTCAAAAGTCGATTTTTTTCTCTCATTTAATCTCTGGTTAGGGTTATCAAAAATCAGTTTATTAGTTTTCTTTAAGAAAAGCAAAAACATAGCCAGTTTTTAATGCAGAGAGAAATGAATGGTATGTTGGAATTATATAATTTTAGAACAGTTATGCACATAGACCCCGAAGATTATTTTCTTATGCCTAATGGTTCATTATGCACAGCTTTGCGTGAAAATAATTTTCCATTTTAACGCATATTCCACTGCTCTGGTCTCAGTTTCCTAACTTTTCAAATGAAACAGAGTCTGCTTAGATTAAAGGTCAGCAAACTTTTTCTGAAGACTCAGCAAATACTTTGGGCTTTGTGGGCCAAACAGTTGGTTTCTGTTACAACTATTCAACTGCACTGTTGGAGTGAGAAAGCAGCGCATAGTCAAGTTCCAATAAAACTTTATTTATAAATGCAAATAAAGGGACAGATATGACCCAGGGGCCATAGTTTGCAGACCCCTTAACCTAATGGCTGACAGTCTTCGATTAGGTGACAGCTCAGACCCCGACTCAGAGGTCGAAATGCCAGCAGACTCCTGAGAAGAAATGAGAGGAGTATACACATAGTGTGGTAATCTCATGAGCTCCCAAGTTGGAAAAATCTGGGTTCACAACCAAACTTACTTCCTAGTTGTGTCTCCAGTTACAACATGCTTTCATCACTATGAGTCTTGGTGTCCCCTTTTGCAAACTGGGATGGTAGCCCAGAACCCCCAGGGGCTGAACGAATCAAGAGCTGATGGTGTAGACAGTGCAGAAGCAGGAAACAGTCAGGATAAAGCTAAATTATGACACAATATGACTTTCCCCAGAATCTGGGGGCTTAAACCAATATGGTTTATTTCTTGCTCATGCTTCTCGTCCATGGCTGATCAGCTGGGAGCTCTGTTCGACACTGTTGTCCCTCCAGGACCCAGCCTAATGAAGGAGCCCTTAAACAGAGCTCTTCTGGTTAGAGTGGCAAAGGGAAAACTGGAGTGGCTGAATCAGGTGTTAGATCTTAAAGCTTTCACCTGAAGTGATCCCTCCACCTCCATTCCCATTTCATTGGCTGGAGCAAGTTATACAACTACACGCAACTCAGGGGTCCTAGAAATGCTAGGAATGGGGCAAGGGCATCCAGGAATAGTTTGTTAATTGCACTAATAACTACCATAGCAAGACAGGAGGATAATAAGAGCTAACATTCGCACACATTTGGCATAGTCTAACACAGTGCTAGGGCTTCCCAGGTGGCTCAGTGGTAAAGAATCTGCCTGCCAATGCAAGAGATGTGGATTTAATTCCTAGGTCTGGAAGATCCCCTCAGAAAAGGAATGGCAACCCACTCCAGTATTCTTGCCTGGGAAATCCCATGGACAGAAGAGCCTGGTGGACAACTTGGCGACTGAACAACAACAACACAGTGTTAACTACTTTTGTTACAAGTTGGGAAAACCAAGCCAAGAAGATAAAAGCAGAGTTAGAAATGAATAGGGCAAGATATGTGGTCTGGGGTTCCCTATTGTTACACAAAATCAGGGGATAGTCCTTCAGACAAGACCGGCTTTTTCTAAATACTTTCTTCAACTCTCTAACATGCTCCCCTTTTGTAGCTGGGCCTTATTACTGTTAAGAAGACTGTGATCAGAATCCATCATTTAAATTCATGTCCAACTCTGTGAATCCCCAACACAAAGATTGTTATGGACTGCATATTTATGTCTCCAAAATTCATATGTGAAGCTCTGAACCATCCTGTAACTATATAGGAGATGGAGCCTTAACTGTTCTTGCCACTGTTCTTGCCTGGAGAATCCCAGGGATGGGGGAGCCTGATGGGCTGCCGTCTATGGGGTCGCACAGAGTCGGACACAACTGAATCGACTTAGCAGCAGCAGCAGGAGGTTAAATGAGGTCATAAGGATGGGGCTCTAATTCCATAAAACTGGTGCCCTTTGGAAAAGAGAAAGAGAAGCCTGAACCCTCTCTCCTCCATGTGAGCACACAGAGAGAGTCTGCAAGCCAGGAAGAGAGCTTTTACCAGAAACCAAACCCAGCCAGAACCTTGACCTTGGACTTTTCAGACTGCAGAGCTGTGAAAAAATAAATTTCTGTCATTTTAGTCACCCAATCCAAGGTATTTTGTTGTGGCAGTCTGAGCTGGTTAATACAAAGATCTAAAGAACACAGGCCTTCTCTCTAGACTTGATTTTCCAATATGACCTCAGTTTACTCAAAACTGCCTTGTGACATTCACACACAGGTCTGTGGAAAATCCAAAGCTAAGATTGGGTCAAAAGAGAAACGCAGGCTTAGAAATTAGAAAGGCCCATGTTCAAAACCCAACTCCATTCACTGAGTGACCTTGGGCAAGTTGTATAAGCACTCTGAGCCCCACCTTCCCTGTCCATGAATTGGGTGATCATCTCTCTCATGGAAAATAAAGCAAGTGGGGGAATGCAAAGCATGTCCGCTCTCAGGCAGAGGAATGAGATGAAGCCACTCTTGTATCTCCACCATCTTGGATGTGGTTGGAGTTGGGATACAAGATGTGGACTAAGTCCAAGGCCTGCTTTAACATTCTTGTGGACTAAAGGGGTGAACATGAGTGGCCAAACCTGTGAGCTTTCAGAGAAAGATTTTACTTCTCCTGTGAAGAACATCCCAGGGTTAATTACAAGATGGCTCCAGAAGCATATGGCCTGGCACAAAGGAGTTGTTCAACAAATATTCCCTTCCCCCTCTTTTCCTGCCTTACTACACCCCCAAGGGTTTAGGGATCTCAAAAGTGAACATAATTAGGTGACATGATGCACCTAAGGAAGAGAGGAGGAAGAAGGGAGGGAGGCACATCGTGTGGTGAGCTGACAGGGATGCCAGCATTTCCCACGGCCTCTCATTTACACCTGACACCTGTGAGGAAGGTGCCATCACACTCAACATAGCAAGGAGGAAACCAGATGTCAGGAAAGAAAACCGATTTGACCCCGCCCCAGCCCCACAGTCCCCTGTGGCTGGGTTGATGCTCACACCCAAGTGGGCTCAGGCTCCAAAGTCTATGCTCCTCACCCAGCATCTTGTGAACATCAAGAACTGGCCTGGTTTCTTGGATTCTGTGCAAATCCCTATCACAAAAGTTAGCCAGAAAAGGACAAAATATCAGAATCTTTGTCCCCTGCAGCTCCACCCACTGAGTTTAGACCTGAGAGGAAAATGTTTGCTGCGGTGACACTGGGATACATGGAGAGGGGATGGGGTGGGGACGGATCTGGAGACAGAGGCGGGGATTCCAGCACAGCATCCGCCAGCAGTGTCCTGTGAGAGCTGGCCAAGTGCCTGCCCCTTTCAGGCCTTAGGGTCCCCTCCCCTAACATGAGAGCGTGGCTAAACAAGGGACACAAAGAGCCACCTCAAACATTTCATCACTGGCTTAGTTTTCTAGACACACGGAGCTGGAATCTTGGGAGCCTGCTTCTTCCAGATGACTGGCTCAGCTCTCGGCTCCATTTGCCCGGCCACGCGGCCAAAACAACAGCCGCAACGGGCTTTCTTAAAAAAGTTGAATGGAAACCAGACCAAATACAGTCGCCAATAAAGAGAACCACTCTGTCCAAAGGTGCAGATTCCGCAAGTTCCTGGATGGGAGGCGAGGGGAGGAAGCCGCTGCTTCCAATGAGGACTTCATTCCAGAATCCCACACAGGGCCTCAAGAGTGCCCGGGGGTAATAAAGAGAGGACTGTATCAGTGCAGAGGCCCGAGTCCTGCGGGAGAGGCGGGCGGGGGACAAGGCCAAGGCTCTTTCCAAAGAATCAGAGTCCGGCTCTTCCAACAGGATGCTGACTCTTCCATTTCCGGTGTGACGACTTGAACCTGGTGAAGACGGGCCCTGCCAAAAACCTGTCGGCACTAAGTGTGTTTTCAATTGGCAAATGGCAGGAAGGCGGGAGAGCAAACCTTCATCAGACCTCCGGGTGCAGGGCGGGATGCGGGTCTGCCAGTGTCCCTGCTGCCGACACGAGGGAGCAGCGGCCCCGCCCGGAAACTCAGCACTCAGAGTCGGAGGGCACCGAGGCTGTTTTCCCCTTCAGTAAGTTTCCAGATTAAAAAAAAGAAGACTGCTTTTTCATTTTCAATTAAAAAAAAAACCAGTACAAGCAATTCTTCTGCGTTTGCGTTACTCCCCCGTCCAAGGTGCCCAGCTCTGCACCACCCCCCTCATGCCCACGACCACACTGCACTGCCACGTCTTCACGGACCTGTTTCCTCCCCTTCGCTAGCCCCTCCACCGCCCTTGTTCCCTCCCTCTCTCTATGGAACACCAGACAGAAGACAGCACGATAGGAAAACCCTGAACTTCGGAATCTGAAGGAAATCAGAGCTGGTTCCAGCCTCAGCCCGCCATTGACAGCTCTGGACCAAATGGTTTCAGGTCTCTGTGACTCTCCCCGTCTGTCACACAGCGTAAAGGACCTCAGCACAGGCTCCTTCTATTGAGACAGAGCGCATGAAGATGCTCACACAGGGCCAGTGTGATCTGTGCTCCTCTTCCTCCCTCTCCAGGCACAGAACCAGACACCGTCCCTCCCTCAGAGAATCATGATTCTGCAGACAGTCCTATTCCAGGGGGAGAGCTCATCGTGGGGGGAGGCAGCTACCCCACTCTAGGGGGCTTTCGGGCAGATTCCAGGAAGAGGTTAAAATCTAAAATTTGGTTTTGAATGACAACTAGAAATGTTTCTGGAGAAGAAGGGGATGGCAGCCCCAAGGGGAGGAAAACAGACAAGGTGACAGAACATAAGCGAAGAGAATCAACCTGCAGGACCCTGCGGGTATGAGGAGGGAGGGGGACATTTAGGATGTGGTCGGTGATAAAGGTCCCTCGTAGCACCACAGCTGGCATAAAAAAGGTGCTCGAAACTATGGAATCCATTAGTAAATGAACTAATCTATCTCAAAAGACATTGTTTGGTTTGCTCAAAACATTCTATACTCATTACTCTGAACAAAATAATGATGATGACAATGATGATGATACATAAAGAGAAAAGAAAGGGTGCACAGAAAAGAGGAAGAGAGAAAAATAATTACATGTGTGTACTATATACATATATATACAAACACACATACTTTACTGTTTTAATGCCAAAACGATAACTTCAATTGCTCCTTCTCCACATGTCAACAGAGCTGCAACCACGCGCTCATGTATCACGTAGGCCTCCTTGAGTCCCTGATCACAAGGGGCACTTCCTCTACTCGATTTCTTTACAGGGATGTAAATTCACCATCACAAACCATCAGGGGAAAGTTAGGCAACACAAAAAGGCAGAGCTTTGTCATTGCTATCGTTGTATAACTAGCACATAGCAGCTGCAGAAAGATTAAAAATATACACACGTAAAGAGAAAAGGAACACAGGCCTGGGGTACAGCCTGTAGGACTGTCCCTCCACCCAAGCACACACTTGTGCATCTCAAACACACATACACACTCACAGGAGCATATGTGCGGCATTCCCTGGCAGATCTGTCTTCAGACTTGTAGCAACGGTAGAGGACCCCCTAGCCAGAGATCTGGCACACCACCCGCTGACATCCCTGAAATAATTAACAGAGGCCAGCAAACGTATTCTGTAAAAAGTCAGAGAGTAAACGTTTCAGGTTTTATGGGCCAGAAGGTACCTGCCACAACAACTCATCTCTGCTGTTGCAGCATGAAAAGCAGCCTGGAATACAGTAAAACAAACACGTGTGGTCCTGTGCCAATAAAGCTTTATTGACAAACCAGGAGGTGAATCAGACTTGGCCTGAGGGCAGTAATTTGCCCTCCACTAGATTAGAACCTAGGAGAAATGGGAAAAACTCAGGAGGGTGGGAGATTAAAGCGCACCCCCCATTGAAAGGCAAACCTCCGTTCCAGTGGTATACACTATTCTAACAAAGGTTTCTGCTTTAATGTGCACCCTCTGACTAAAACAATGACTGCAGATAATTAGATCAAGTGAAATCCCGCTTTCTTCCCAAACAAGCATTCTGACATAGCCAACTTCACCCATTTTCCAGCTCCCATTTCAGAGAGAGGGAGCCAGAACAGAAGTTACTCAGACATGTCAAAGAAATGTAGCTGAGTGGGGTTAGGGTGGTGTTCCAGTCATGTAAAATACCCTGGATCACATGCCATCAACAAATGATTTATTAAAAGCTACAAGATAAATACCGATAAAGTCTTCAAATAGAGAGGCCCGTGACATGTGCACAGGGGGAGAGAATCAGAATGATTTATAGGCAAGGAGACAGGCTGCAAATACAGAAAACCTTCTCCACCTGTGGGGAGGATCCTGGGGAAAGCTTTCCCGTCTGCAAACAGCCTTCCCGACTACGGTAATAAAATACACTTCTCATAACAAAAGCCGCTTCACACCACTTTCTCCCACAGGTTTTGAGACATAATTCATGAGTCCTTCTACCGTCCAGATCTGAGCCTGTACAGTCTATTCTCAGTTGGTTTCTTCAAGACAGAGTCTCTGCTTCTCCCGCTGAATCTTAATGACCAGGCGAATCGTAATGCGCTGCCACAGGGCTGGAAGGTTTTGCCACTGGGACACGTGTCCTGCACACCAGGTCCCCTGCTCTCCCTCGCTGAGCCGGGCCTTTCAGGGATCAGCGCCCGCACTTAACTCAATGTTCTGCTCAGCTGCTCGCTCCAACTTTGCCCTTTCTGATGGCTCCTGTAAAGATCTGAGACATCTTCCAGGACTGTTAGCCCATGTGGGGAGGTTACACTCCAATTAAACTTTCCTCTCTGTCTCTTGTCACTCCCCGCTGCACACTCTGCCTGGCCCTTCTCCTCAGCATCACACCAGTGAGCACACACTCACCGGCCTCCCTACAGAAACACAGCCTTTGTGTGCCTGCCTCAGTGCTGGGTCCTGGTGAGAGAAAGATAAATAGGGCACAGTTTGTGTCATAGCTTGTAGCCTCTTGAGTGAGACAGATACAGAAACAAAACATTCACCATAATGCAATAAATACTGTTATCAGGAAACATTACAATGAAGCAAACAAGCATATTAAATGTAATAGACCAAAAAAAAAAAGGTCTAGAGGGACACGTTTCAAAATAAGTAACAGTAGATGCCCCACCACATCACTCCAGGTAGATACAGGGGATCACGGTCAGGTGAGGAAGGCTATCAAAGACAATCTGAGCTTTATAATTAATGTTTGATTTTTTAAAAAACATCAGATCAGATCAGATCAGTCGCTCAGTCGTGTCTGACTCTTTGCAACCCCATGAATTGCAGCACACCAGGCCTCCCTGTCCATCACTGACTCCCGGAGTTCACTCAAACTCACGTCCATCGAGTTGGTGATGCCATCCAGCCATCTCATCTTCTGTCATCCCCTTCTCCTCCTGCCCCCAATCCCTCCCAGCATCAGTCTTTTCCAATGAGTCAACTCTTCACATGAGGTGGCCAAAGTATTGGAGTTTCAGCTTTAGCATCATTCCCTCCAAAGAAATCCCAGGGCTGATCTCCTTCAGAATGGACTGGTTGGATCTCCTTGCAGTCCAAGGGACTCTCAAGAGTCTTCTCCAACACCACAGTTCAAAAGCATCAATTCTTCAGCGCTCAGCCTTCTTCACAGTCCAACTCTCACATCCATACATGACCACTGGAAAAACCATAGCCTTGACTAGATGAACCTTTGTTGGCAAAGTAATGTCTCTGCTTTTGAACATGCTATCTAGGTTGGTCATAACTTTAGTGATATTATTTCTATTGGTGGTAATGATGGTTCAGTTGCTAAGTATGTCTGGCTCTTGGCAACCCCATGGACTATAGCCCGCTAGGCTCCTCTGTCCGTGGAATTCTCCAGGCAAGAATACTGAAGTGGGTAGCCATTTCCTACTCTAGGGGATCCTCCCGACCGGGGATTGAACCCTGGTCTCCTGCGTCTCCTGCACTGCAGATGGATACTTTTACAGCTGAGCCACCCGGGGAGCCCACAGAAAATAATTGTTTCCATTACCATATAATTTAATTTGTAAGCACTCTAAGTGTAACAGGGCCAGGGCTAGGGTGAAATGAGTCAGGAGCCGAGGGCACACAGTTGGAGGCGCTCGCTCCCAGTTTCAGAGGAGGGGGAAGGGGCAGGGCGGTGAGGGCTGGGGGCTGGGGCACAACCAAGACAGAGCGATGTTTGTAGAGCCAGTGTGGCTTTCCCTGCGAGGGGAGACGGCGGAGGGGGAAAGGCAGGAACTGTGAACAGAGAAAGAAGGATGGGAAGGAGAAAACACACACACACACATCCGCAGTTAGTGAAGACTTTCCATCATGGGGTCAAAGTCTATGACCAGTTCTGTAAGACGAGACTGAGGGACTGGCAGCTCCAGCCGTGTGAAGCTCACCGTCGCTGCTTTACCCCACCACCACTCCAGACGGTGTCTATTTCCATTACCCTGGGTGCCACTCAGACCTCTGGTCTCTTCCTCTTCCATCCCTTCCTAGAGTCCCTTCCTTCTGTGTATCTTCTGACAGGGTTAAATCAGGTAATAAAGTCTTCTGAGAGTATGCCAGACATTGTCCCAAGCGTCTCACAAATATGACCTCATTTACATTGTACAGCAACCTGACAAGTATGTATCGTTACTCTTCCCATTTTACAGATAAGGCATCTTGGGATCAGAGTTTAAATTATTTACCCAGAACACAAAAGAAATAAATAATTACGTCAGGACTCAAACCCGCAAGGCTGATGGCTGACGTCATATTAACGACCGTGACGCCTGCTAGTGTGAATTACCCGGGGCACCTGCAGGGCACACTCGGTGGTCAATACAATAGAGAAGTAAAAGGTCCAGTGTGGGCATCTAAACAGAAGTCAGGCCTATAGATTCCCAGCAGAGGTGCAGGTGAACAGCTTGGAGAAATGAGTAGTTTACAGGGAGTGCTGCAGCCAATGGCAGCGTTAGGTAAGCTGCAGGAAAAGTACTCTGAGGCGGCTAAGGCCGCACGCTTAGCTGACGTCCTTTCTCAGTATCAAAGCAGAGGATTTTGCCTGCAGTATGTTTCTGTTCTCACGCAAAAATGGTAACTGGGGACTCTCTGCTTTTCAAATAGTGTAGGAAATGGTTTTGCATTCATGTTATGGAGGATAGTTATTGGGGTATTTATCAGAAAGCCACGAATGGGAGCATTCAGAGAAAGAAGAGAGGAAGGAAAGTCAACTGAATCCATAGAATCAATTGTTTAACAGACCAAAGCTGTCAGCAAACAATAGCTTGGTCATCTAGAAATGGGGAAAGTTGGTTTTCTTGGGCCAACACCACATATGCTCTGTGCGTACAAAAATATGAAATTTCTGCCGAGAGAAGCGGAGCTGCACTCCCCACATCCCAGAGATGGCCCCTGGGGACCCTGTGAGGGTCAGCAGGGAGGCCTGGCACCTGGAGCAGGAGGCTGGGCACTGAAATGGAGGATGCGGGGCCTCCGGTGATGACAAGGGAGACATCGCCATCTGGTGGCTCCACTGGAGATAAGCTGCACCCCCTACCCATTGTCTCGGGCTGCAAGAAACTCAGGGAAGGCATTTGGAAAACAAAGGTCAACCATGCCTTTACCAACAGCACAGAAGGCAAAACCTGGCCCAGGGCCAGTCTGTCTGATCTGTGGCTGAGGGGGAAAGGAATGGCGGGTATGGTAAAAAGTGTTCATGGATGGAGAAAAACCCACCAAATGTGGGTGCTCCTGGGGGCAGCTGAGCATTCCCCATTCGGCATTCTGAGGGTCTGCTCTTGATCCACGCTCCTGAGATCCTTTCAGACACCAGAAAGGGGCAAGCGGGTGTCACAATATCATGTGCAGGCAGAGAAAATAACCTCACGGTGTTGGTGATGATAGTTGTGTATCTAAAGCATTTAAGGTCTGCCAGGCACTCTGCAAATGGTAATGAATATTTAATAATAAAGAACTAATACTTAACAATAATGAATGAGTAGGCAATAATATTAAACTAATCCCCACAGAAAGCCCACGGAAGCACGGGACTGTGATGATCTCCATTTTATGCATGAACAAACCTCATCGCTCAGAGACAGAGATGGAGAATACTCTAGGCTGGGTCACCCACGTAGCAAGGAAGAGAGAATGCTCAAAGTCTCATGCTCTTAACCATTACCCCTGATGTTTCCTACATGGTGGTACAGAGACCACTTGCTCTGGATATACCTGAGGTGCATATGAAAACACAGACTCTTTGACCACATCCCAGACATACTGACTTTCTGCAGTCAGAACTGACATGATAACAAGTTTCCCAGGTAATAGAAAAACCAGATACTACTAAGTGGTATGGATTGAACTGTATCCCCCTTAAAATTCACATGTTATAGCCCTAGTGCCCAAAGCAATGGCATTTACAGCTGGGGTCTTCAGGATAGTTAGGGTTAGATGACGTCATGAGGATGGGGACCCCTGATAGGATTAGTGCCCTTATAAGAAAAGGAAGAGAAACTAGAGCTTCCTCTCCTGCCATGAAAGGACGCAGCAAGAAGGCAGCTGTGTGCAGGCCAAGAAGAGGGCCCTCACCAAGAACTGAGAACCCTCCCTGTCAGGACCTTGATTTTGGGCTTCCACCTTCGAGAACAGTGAGTAAATAAATTTCTGTTTTTTAAGGCACTCATTCTATGGTATTTTGTTATGGCAGCCTAAGCTAAGACACTGGGCTATACACCACTGTACCAGTTCATGCAAGACACTCTGGAGATGCCTGCTAAATTAACCAATAACCAGGATACTTCACTGCTCTGTACCTCAGAAGAGATGCGCTGAGGGCTCTTTACAGTTTCCATGGTTTAGCCCCATTGCCAACCTCCAGGTGAAGCTTACTGGAGTCTGTTTTGTCTGAAATCTAAAAAGAACAGGCATCCTTCCTACATCACTAAGGATTCATGGGGGAGGCTTTTGAAAGCAGATGTGATAACATAGTGTGAATGTGGAGAAATGAGAACAGTAATAGGAGCTTCGTTTTGTGTCGCGCTTTGTAATTCACAAAGCTCACTGGCAAACGTGATTTCTTTAGACGGCTGAAATTGCCCTGTGAGGTCCGGAGACCAGATAATTATGATCTCAGTTTAACAGATGAGAAAGCCAAGGCTGCTGGAATCACAGAGCCCTGCTCACAGTCACCTCACTAATTACACAGAGAACTCAGTCCAGCTGGAAGGTGGAAGACAAACTAGCAGAAAAACTTGAGGTCATCAAGGAATGAAATGAGAAGAGCTGACAGGGGGTTATCCATCAGGGTACTAGCAGCAAGGACATCAACCCATATAGCTCGGATGACAGTGAAAAGGCGGCTCACAGGATGCAGACAGGGACGAGGCAACAAGCACAGAGTAGGGGCTCCCCTCCGGATCAGCAATAGGGCAAAACTGTCACCACTCCCAAGACCAACACAGCAAGGGCAGAGGAGGAGGAGCGGTGCTACAGACTAAGGAGAGGGCACAAAGTAAACAGGCAACAAACGAGGCCCACGGAGGCCTGGGGAAACACCTGTGGCCTCAAGCACCCCCACATGCCTCCCAGGTCCACAACCAGTGGCCCGGGAGGGGACCCCCTGAAGGGGCCTGTCTCTCAACCCATCACCCCAGGTGTGCGCACTGGGAGCTCACTGTCCAGGGACCAAAGACAGATGCGGGACCTGCTCAGGGAGACCCCTGGCTACCTGGCCAGGGGTAGGTGTGAAGGAGCGAACTCCGTGGCTGAGAAGTTGAGACAACACAGTATTTCTTTTCAGACTAATCACTCTTTTTTTTTTTTTTCAGCAGAGGGGGAAAAAAAGCATATCCCTACTACTGAGGTTGTTTACTACCCTGCCACACTTTATTTGATATAGTCTAGTTATGTAGCACTTTTAAAGACAAGGACACAGTATTTTTTAAGGACCTCTAAGACATGGTTTATCACTCAGCACTACTGACATACGGGACCAGATAATTATCTGTTGTGGGGGCCACCCTGTGCATTGTGGGATGTTTAGTACTAGCCCCACTCAACACACCCGTGTGACACCCCAAAACTTCTCCTAATGCCAACTATCACCCCAGCGGGTAAAGTCATTCCCCACTGTTCTTAAGAACTCCTATTCTACATGATTACAATCCGCAGGGCTAAATTCTCCCATTAGTAATAGAAAGGCCAGGGACGGGGTTAGTTGAGTAACAATCTTCAAGAAAAATTAAATTTTGATTTTCTGTTCATTTTAGATTTTTGCTTTAATTTTTTTTAATATTCAATTAAAAATATTGTCTTCCTTACAGAATGTTTTGGCATCTCTTCCCCATTTATGTTTTACCCTGAGGTGGATGCCTCATTTGTCTGCCTCTAATCTTAGCCCTGGGAAGGTGCCACTGGCACCATAAGGAGAGAGAAAGGTGTTCCCTTTTTTCCATCATTCATGTATTCATTCATTTATTCAATATGCTCAAGTCCCCTAGTTCATAATCAGCTCATTGTTAGCAATGGCTACACAGTATCTCAAGTGTGGGTCTCTGAGATTTACACATTTCCTACCTAATAGGAAAGAGACATGAATAGCCTTGCATTTGGGTGCTCTGTGCAAAGCACCAGGGACCAGTTTTAAGGGCAAAGCAATAGTCATGGGTAGAGATGAAGACGGTGGTTTTGATTTGTAGTACTGGCTGTGAACATGGAAACGACTGGAAAGATTAAGGAGACAGAATCAACAGGTATTGGTGATTAATCAATAAAAAGTTTATCAAAGGAACCTCCCAGCTTTCTAGCAGGAGTGAAGCTGTGGGGGGGCATGAGTTTGCCTAGGAAAGATAGGAAGGTGTTGAAAGGGCCTAGGGCCAAGGCCTAAAGAATTCCCAATTTAAAAGGCAGGTGGAGAACCAACCCCAACTGCAGATGTTGAAATTAGTGGGCTGGTAGTGTTATGCAGAAACAGCGTATTTGCATAACCTCAAAGAATCTTCCCTCAAGATAATTATTAATTACAAAGAAGAAAAGAGTAATTTTAAAGAGGAGAGACCTGGCAGACACTACTTTAACCAAGTAATCAAGACTAACCTCACAGCAATGAGACCTAAGGGCCCCACATCCCTTCTGTGATTTCCTGCCAACAACACACAACCTCAGCTTAATCGTGAGCAAACATCAGAGAAACCCAAACTGAAGGGCACTCTACAAAATAACTGGTTAGTGCTCTTCAAATGTGTCAAGGTCAGGGAAGGCCACGAAATGTTTGGTTCTGGAAGAAGGGAAGTTTGTGCCATGGTCCCCCCAGTGAACAAATCAGATTTGCTTTCTCATGAGGTGAAGAGAGAGTCTTTCCTGGCCAGATCCTGATTCCACAAAAGGCAAAGAACACTGAGTGGCCATGGAGAGAAGTTTGTGGTTAGCAGATCTGGGTGTTACTTCCAGCTTACTGAGCAAAGGTCACCAGTGGTCTTTGGAAGATACACAAAATGCTGTTAGGTCTTGCCAGGTGACTTTATCAGACAGCCAGTTGAGGGCTATAAAATGCTGTAAGCCATTTATTTCATGTCGAAGAGAGAAAAAATGACAACTACATGTAAAACTCACCCATTACATTGCTGTCTCTCTCCTAATATGACACAAAGGAATCCTTTGCTTGCATGGAGAGACATCTGTGGTCAGAGTACAGCAGTGTCTTGCCCTTTCATTCCTTCATTCCAGACATTCGAAGGGTGGCCCAGAAGTGGGGTGACTGAGGATACAGTCCTTCACAAACAGCAGGCCAGATGTGCGGGCATGTTCCAAAGCTCTGCTCACACCACATATATTAGCAACTCTTTAGCCAAAGCAAATCACGTGGCCAAATCCAAATTCAAAAGCAGGAGAGTACATTTCACGCAGCGTGAGGCTGTGTCAGGGGTATGACTGTAAAATGCCAGTGCAGGGTTCAGAAGAGTTGGGCCCAGTCACGAACACAGCCACATTAGGGCAGAAGAGTAGGTGTCACTATGAAAACAGGGCGGGCAAAGACTCTTTATCCACAGCAGTTAACACAGAAACCCAACTGAACATTTAGGGGGACGGAACAGGGTTTTATGGACCAGATGCCAAACACTGGCATTTGGATTTGTGGTTTCTCCTACATGAGGTCAGGGTTGCTCATGCAGGTATCAGGGTCTGTATCATAAGAAATATTCAAAGGGAGAAGGGGATCTCAGGTAAATATATTTTCCAATTCCACGCAGGTACATAACGAGAGGAACTAGAAGTTTCTCTGGATTCCCTTCCCCGTGCCTTGGCATGGTTCCCAGTGTGTTTCGGGTCTGGAGGGAGCCATCAGCCCCTCAGTTGTAACGATCACAACATGCTTGTGGCCGTGCTGCCCCATGGCTGCTGCCCCCAGAAGCTGGCACAGCACAGTGGAAAGAGCCAAGGCTTTGGAATAGGGCACGCTGGGGTCACGTTTCAGCTGGGCTTATGAACATTGGGCGAGTCTTTCTCCTCTCTGGCTTCAGTTTTATCATCTCTGAAATGAGATAGATGGACCAGATGATGTTTCTGCCCCTCTGATTCTGAAAGGTTATGGTTTTAGGACGGTTTGGGTGCATGGTGGGATCTGTGATGCTCCGGGAGAGGAGAGGCCTAGGTAAGAAGCACAGTCAGGCGGAAGCAGGAAAAGGCCAAGACTGAGTCAACAGTAACACGTGGCTGTGCTACAGGGCTCCATATGCCTCCAGATGATCCCTTGTCACCATTCAGAGACCTAAGTCTTCCTCCAGTCATTCCACCTTTGGAGTTAAGACACAGTCTCCAGAGCAAAAGGGGTCATGGAAGAGCTGTCAACCCCAGTTGTCAACCCCACTCTTGCCCGAGTCTCAACATGTCCCAAAGTTCTGGGTTTCCACGGACTCTCTCCCCACAAATGAGACCACAAGGGCCACTTTCTCCAGCAGCCCGGGAGAAGGGAAAAAATAATAATACATGCAATAAAAGGAAATTTTATACAGAAATGTACTTTGAGGCTACAATGTAAAGTCCCTTTAGCAGGAGCCACAATTTTCTTAAATAATCGTTCCCATAATTGGCTACTTGTGGGAACAACTAATTGTGCATGTAATCATTTGCCTGTACAACTCAGCATCAACCAGTAATTAAAGACAGAGCCGTCCTTGCTAAATTTGGCTCCAGAAATAATAGTAATATTTCCAAGTGTCCAATGTCTTCCTGCCAAAGAATTCTAAGCCCCATTCAAAAGAGTTTATTTTTCAAAACAGTTTGTGAAGGGGAGACCTGCATCTTTGCCCAAAGCCAACATACACTCAGAGAAGGAAGCTTCTGGAATAATCCTCTGCTTGCATCTATTCCACCAGCATATGTTGAGTGTTTGAGCATCTTCTTTGTGCTGGGTTAGACCCTTCCAAGAACTCATGTCTCCCTGATCTTCTGAGTCCTTCTCTTTGAACACTCACTCTGAGGAAAGCAGGAAAAAATCACCTAACTTTGTAAAAGAACCCCCCAAGTCACAGACAGCTTTCCGGAGAAACAGGTCCTGCTCTGGGCACCTCTCCATCCCCTGCCCACCACAAAGCCACCACATTTGGGAGTGGTGAAAGCTCACAGCAGCCTCTGAGCGGCCCCCTGGTTCCATGCTTGTGCCACTTCGATCCCATCTCCTGCCCCAGGAAAGCAGGCACTGTGGTCCTAAATTCAAAAGCTGAGTGATCGTGTTAGCCCCCCGATGATGGGTTGAATTGTGTCCCCCCAAAGCATATGTCTATTTCCAAACCCCCAGTATCTATGTTGTTCAGTCGCTAAGTCATGTCTGACCCTGTAACCCCATGGACTGCAGCACACCAGGCTTCCCTATCTTTCCCTGTCTTTTGGAGTTTGCTCAAAACCATGTCCATTGAGTCAGTGCCAGTGTTTATGAATGGGACCTTATTTAGAAATAACGATCTCTGCAGATGTACTTAAGGGCCTTGAAAGGAGGTCA
This sequence comes from Bison bison bison, assembly GCF_000754665.1. Classification (NCBI taxonomy): domain Eukaryota; kingdom Metazoa; phylum Chordata; class Mammalia; order Artiodactyla; family Bovidae; genus Bison; species Bison bison. Next base: position 6,636,303 of record NW_011494867.1, read on the forward strand.
TCCTGGATTTAGGATGGACCCTCCATCCAATGACTAGTGTTCCTATAAGAGAAAGGAGACATGATACCCAGATCCAGAGGAGAGGCCACGCGAGACAGAGGAAGAGACTGGAGTGACACGGCCACAAGCCAAGGAATGCCTGGAGCCCCCAGAAGCTGGGATAGAAAAGGAAGGCTCATCCCCTAGAGCCTTCCAGGGGAGGAGGGTCCTGCTAACACCTTAATTTAGGACTTCTGGACTTCAGAACTCTGAGGAAGCAAATTCCCGTTGTTTGAAGCCATGAAGTTTGTGGTATTTTGTGTGACACCCCCCACCACCACCACCAGGAAGCAAGTGCACCCTACTTAGAATTTTCCCATGGCTTCCATTCACCGTTTGAATGAATTCCAGCCTTCTTATCTGGCCCCTGATAACAGCTCCAGCCTCCAGTTTTGCCTCACAGCCCCCCACCCCCAGGCTCCTGCTACACTATTCATGACCCTCGTGTTTTTCCTGTTTGTGGGACACACCAGGCTCCTGCTTTTACATGGCTGTCCTCTCACCGCCATCAACAGCAACAATATTCTTCCCTTAGCTGCTCTCTTCCCTTGCTTTTCCCCACCAGGAATCTGGTTTAGAGGATATTAAAGCCAAAGAACCTCATGTTTCAAATATTTAATTTACATTCTTACAGTAAACAGCATCTATGTTGTGCTGTATTGGGTTTAAATTTCACCACAGTTCTCCAGGTTTGGTAAAAAGGACAAAATGTTTTCGAACAGAGGCTGACAAACATCTTTTTCTATAAAACAAATAGTCAGATAGTACATATCTTCCACTTTGAGGCCAGATAGTCCCTGGAATAACTACTCAACTCTGCCTTTGTAGTGTGAAATGATCGTGGACAATACAGAAGCAAATGGATATGTCTTGTGTTCCAATAAAACTTTATTCACAAAAACAGGCAGAGGACCAGATTTGGCAAGTGGGCCGGAGTTTGCTGACTCCCTCAGGTTTTAGAGGTTTTAGAAGAAGAATCTTTAAACATCTAAGGGTGGTCATTCTCAGTTTTGGTTTCTCTAATTCAAGCTACCTGTCAAACGAGTAAATTGGAAAACAGCCCTAGAACGAGGGTATAAACGGATGTCAGCAGCAGTTGTCTGAGTTGAGTGCTCTGAGAAGAAAATTCAAAAGCAAAAACTTGCAAGAAGGTTTTCCCTCCCATTAAAAGTTAATATTTTAAATGATTTTCCCTTGAATAAATAGGTAATCTTTTGAACCAGCTAATCCTTAATAAATTAGAATCTTTACACCAAACTGAACTGAGTGAGCATCTGTGTTCCCACAGCCATGTCCCCTCACCCTGAACCTCTTTAAAGATCCATTGATTACTGCCAAGCCTCCATTGGTGGGATTAATTAATTTATGAACTTGTCATTACAACTTATTGATTAAAACGTCCCTTCTTAAAGATTTAATTATGCCCAAAGATAAAAGATCTGCTAATTATTGTCCTTTATCTAATTGAAGTTTTGTATTACAAATAAAGTTCAAAGGTTTAAGACAGTTGCCCTTTAGAACAGTTGGGCAAAGATGAGAATTTAATTAGAGGCAAGACACCATTTTCTCTGATCTATTCCAGTGGGAGGAAGACACTAGGCTGGACAAAATGTCTGGTCAGAGTGGAAAGACCTGGAAAAGCACTCAACCTTGTTGGTCACACAATGGTTTTTAGCAGACAGCTCTAGTCACATGAGTTGTCAAAACAGTTTGAGTCACCAGCACGAAAAGAGTTACCCATTGTGTCAAGGTTAGGAATTCTGCCAACCAAAACTCTACTGTGTATTTCATTTTTCTTAAAAATACTGATGCATGAAAAGTCTCCACAGAAGAATTTTTTTCTCCTGTGTTCACTAATCAAACTACTGAGAGGCAGGGGAGCCTGCTGGAAGGTCCAAGCACTCTGAGGCTTTAGGTTTTGTCCGGGGAAGTGTGGAGGTGGGTGGGAAGAAAAGGAAGAAGTGGGTAGACGTGGAGTATATTCAGCAGAGAGAGAGTGGGATGGGATGAAGGAATATGAATTGCTGTCCTATGAAATCTCTTCCGAAAGAAAGGAAGACCAGGGAAAGGGGTATGACACAGCAGCGCCTTTAAACTGCCACGGGTCTGTCGGGTGCCAGTGACTGAGTATATTCTGTGTTACAATAATGTGCAGATATTATTGTATCACAGCTGACTTTTATTGTGCACTTACTATGCATTCCACATGCCTCATCTCATTCAATATTCCTAACAACCATCTGAGGCACCTCCTCTTTTATCATACCTGTTTTCCATAGGAGGAAACTAAGGGTTAGAGGGCTTTAAGCCTTTTGTCCAAGACCATATCGCTGGTGGGCAAAGGAACCAGGACACCAGATTCAGTCTATCTGGCTCCAGATCCCCATGTTCTAAAGCAGATTCTGGATCATCTCATGGAAAAAAAAGACATTTTCTGATGTGTATTTAATAAGCTCGTTGCTGACTTTCTCACATAGTGATTTCCCAGTCACTGTCAATTCAGGCTGGACCACCCAAGAGGTGAGGTGGCTATATATGGCACCAAAAACACACAAAAATGAGGTCGGAGTTTTCCAAAACCACAACCAAGTTCTCTTCCCATCAAGAGCGTCTGTGAGGCTATAAGCATTCCTCATTTCTTCCCAGAAAACTGTAGGGGCTCATGATTAGAGGTGCAGGTCAGGAAATATAATCTACCAAAAGAAAATACTAGAAAGACCATCATGTCAGTAATTAAGCAGTGAGATTGAATAACTCATACTGTGGAATGCTATTCAGTGATCAATAGTAATATTACAGACACAGGAAAATGTGTCTTCAATATTAAGGAGGAAAAGTATGATATAAGGTAGAATACTATATATATATATATATATATATATTTGTGACATATTTATCAGATCAGATCAGTTGCTCAGTCGTGTCTGACTCTTTGCAACCCCATGAATCGCAGCATGCCAGGCCTCCCTGTCCATCACCA
>NW_011494867.1:6639517-6642840 GCF_000754665.1 Bison bison bison
GAGTCTTTTCCAATGAGTCAACTCTTCGCATGAAGTGGCCAAAGTACTGGAGTTTCAGGTTTAGCATCATTCCTTCCAAAGAACACCCAGGGCTGATCTCCTTTAGGATGGACTGGTTGGATCTCCTTGCAGTCCAAGGGACTCTCAAGAGTCTTCTCCAACACCACAGTTCAAAAGCATCAATTCTTCGGTGCTCAGCCTTCTTCACAGTCCAACTCTCACATCCGTACATGACCACAGGAAAAACCATGGCCTTGACTAGACGAACCTTTGTTGGTAAAGTAATGTCTCTGCTTTTGAATATGCTATCTAGGTTGGTCATAACCTTCCCTCCAAGGAGTAAGCGTCTTTTAATTTCATGGCCGCAGTCATCATCTGCAGTGATTTTGCAGCCCAGAAAAATAAAGTCTGACACTGTTCCCTTATATATTTATACACTCATACAAATACATGAGAGGAGATTAAGAAGGAGGAAAGGAAGAAAGGAGAAAATCCATCAAATTTATGACTGATTTATTTCTACATAATAGAATATTTGGGAGTGCCTTGCTTGTCTTTATTTTTACTATTTAAATTTCATGATTTTCTGAAATCACAATGAATTTATTACCAAAAAGAAAACAGACACAGGTTTCAAGCTAGGCAGTCTGTTATTCCAAGAACTCGGAGCAAGCTGGATTTGGAGTCTATTTCACGTAGTTTGGGGGCTTAGTAGTTTGGCTAAATAGCCACCACGTCGTGCACTGCCTCCAGGCTGACTTAATTCTCTGCACTTTACCCACCAGGCTGCAGACATATTTGCTTCACTGGTGCCCAGGACCCTCCCAGGCTGCTGACAGTCACGCCCACTCCTGTCAACTCTCAGCCCACACCCTGAGCAATCTAAGGATATCTTCAGTCTTTCTGTTCCACCCAACCCGATCTTTCTACAGTTACAATCCTTGCAGCCAGCCCAAAGCTCCTGCCTCCTCTGTTTTCATTGTTGACTTGGCTTTGTTTTTGTCTGTTTGCTTTGGTTTCGTGTCTTAACTTTGAACACAATCCCACTCCACCTGAAAGAGGCGGGAAGGATTTCCTTGTTGACCTGCAATGGGATGTTTGAGAGGGAGCATGTAACGAAGTCATGAATGGAGCGAGGCCAACGACTCCGGGGACAAGCAGGGGAGGGGCCCCCTATCCAGGCAGCACAGAGCCCACCATGCAGGCTGGCCCTGGGATGAGGGTCAGAGCAGGGACATGGCTCATGCTGCCCCCCAGTTGTACAGTGACTCCCTGGGCTGCTCTGCTGGGGCACCAGACCTCAGGGGTTCCCAGAATGTTATCAGAGAACGTTCTGGACCCCGTGCCGAAAGCCTGTGGAGCATAAGAAGGGACCACCTGCTCACAAAGCTCTTCTTCCCTCGTCCCAGTGTGGCACTGCCTCTCTGCATCTCCATGCCAGCCAGGCTCAAGCCTCCAGAGTGGGACCAGCACCCATCCCTCACCCCTAGCCCAGTGCTAAAGACAACCTGGGAGAGTGGCGGCTGTAGGGTCCTTCACCCTGCCCTCCCTACAGGATGTTCTTCTAGAACCTTCTTGACCTCAAACAAGCTCAGTGCCCACATGATCTTCTTCCATCAGCAGCCCATGACTTCCAGAAGCCTGGCAGATGTGCCCAGCTGGTTCACCTCTCAAAACTGCCACACGGATTGGCTCTATTTTTTTAACCTACTGAGAAAACAACTTCATATTTGCTATAAGTTTAAGAAACAACCTTATTAATGACATCAAGCTATTACGCAGCATTCACTGACTGCCAATTTCCATTATATAATGGAATGTGAAGCTCAATTTCCTTGTGTCACGTGTATACCGATTAAATTTTCAGCAGGTGGAAAGTTGTTCTGCCTTATAGCAAGGCCCTATAAGGTGCTAATTAACTTGGTACCTTTCTAAGAAAAGAACTTCTGTCACACTTTGATAAGAAATGTTACCACTTAGGGATACTGACTGGTCCTCAGTAGCACATTTAGGACTTATTTTGGTGAGTTTTTTTCCTTTTTCCTTGTTGTTAGTTTCTGAGAGGAATGATGGTATCATCAGTGTACTGATTCTCCCATTTGGGACCAAAATGCATGCTGCAGCAGACGCCATCAGCTCCAAAACAGAAGGGACCACCTCTGTCAATGATGCAGCAATTACTGACATCAGTGAGAGCCTCAAAACTTGTAGCCCAGTAAATGTGTCAACAAAAACAAGACCAGGAGCTGACTGTGGCTCAGATCATGAACTCCTTGTTGCCAAATGCAGACTTAAATTGAAGAAAGTAGGGAAAACCACTAGACCATTCAGGTATGACCTAAATCAAATTCCTTATGATTATACAGTGGAAGTGACAAATAGATTTAAGAGCCTAGATCTGATAGACAGAGTGCCTGATGAAATATGGACGGAGGTTCATGACATTGAACAGGGATCAAGACCATCCCCATAGAAAAGAAATGCAAAAAAGCAAAATGGCTGTCCGGGGAGGCCTTACAAATAGCTGTGAAAAGAAAAGAAGCGAAAAGCAAAGGAGAAAAGGAAAGATATAAGCATCTGAATGCAGAGTTCCAAAGAATAGCAAGAAGAGATAAGAAAGCATTCCTCAGCGATCAATGCAAAGAAATAGAGGAAAACAACAGAATGGGAAAGACTAGGGATGTCTTCAAGAAAATTAGAGATACCAAGGGAACATTTCATGCAACAATGGGCTCGATAAAGGACAGAAATGGTATGGACCTAACAGAAGCAGAAGATATTAAGAAGAGGTGGCAAGAATACACAGAAGAACTGTACAAAAAAGATCTTCACGACCCAGATAATCACGATGCTGTGATCACTCACCTAGAGCCAGACATCCTGGAATGTGAAGTCAAGTGGGCCTTAGAAAGCATCACTACGAACAAATCTAGTGGAGGTGATGGAATTCCAGTTGAGCTATTCCAAATCCTGAAAGATGATGCTGTGAAAGTGCTGCACTCAATATGCCAGCAAATTTGGAAAACTCAGCAGTGGCCAGAGGACTGGAAATGGTCAATTTTCATTCCAATTCCAAAGAAAGGCAATGCCAAAGAATGCTCAAACTACCGCACAATTGCATTCATCTCACATGCTAGTAAAATGATGCTCAAAGTTCTCCAAGCCAGGCTTCAGCAACACGTGAACTGTGAACTTCCAGATGTTCAAGCTGGTTTTAGAAAAGGCAGAGAAACCAGAGATCAAATGACCAACATTCACTGGATCATCAAAAAGCAAGAGAGTTCCAGAAAAACATCTATTTCTGCTTTATTGACTATGCCAAA
>NW_011494867.1:6643179-6681129 GCF_000754665.1 Bison bison bison
TCGATGGATGTGAATCTGAGTGAACTCGGGGAGATGGTGATGGACAGGGAGGCCTGGCGTGCTGCGATTCATGGGGTCCCTAAGAGTCGGACACGACTGAGCCAACTGAACTGAACTGAACTGAAATGTGTCTACCGATCTCCAGAAACTTCTGGCTCCCTGTAATCTTTGCTGGGTAGAAGCAGGAATACTGGGTGGTCATCCCAGAGACCTCCCTTCCTTCTTTTTCATGATTTTAGAATTTGCCAGATTATTCTGATCTGCAAACCAGGGTGAAGGTCAAGGTCACAAAGTGCTCAGGCTTTGCACAGCATTGTTTTCTCAGTTTGCATGGCTCTGTAGTGAACCTCAACTACTGCACGTTTTATCTCCCCTACCATCGCCACTCAAAATGGTTGACATAAAATTTTTTAAATTCTTCTAAATTTTTGGTGTGATAACTGTATTGCAGTTAGATTTTTAGAAGCTGCCTTTTCATTTCAAAATATACATATTGATACATTCACAAATGAAATGCAAAGATATACTGGATTTGTCCCCAAATAATTCAGTGGTAAGGAGAAAGTGGAAGATAAAGTTGAAACAAAATTTTCCATAAACAGGTCATTGTTAAAGCTTTGTGCCAGGTACATGAGATTTCATTATACTATTATCTGATATTATCTCTATTTTGTATGTCTGAAATTTTTCATAAAGTTAAAACAAATTCCTCAATACAAAAAAAGAGGCTCATACACTGTTATGCTTTGCATAAATATTAGGGGATAATATAGTTAAGTTTGTTCCAAGGTATTTCAGAAAAGAACAGAAGGCATATAAGGCCCAATACTGGGCAATCTTATTTGAACAAAATAATCCAGAATTTAATCTCAAGACCTAATTGACCAAATACATTCTGAAATAATCACATGATACCTACTGCTCATGGATGTCACGTGTGCAGAAAAACTGGCAATAAGACAGGCAGAAAGGGTCAGAGTGCTGAAGAGGCGTGGATGGTGAGCGCAGGCCAGTGTGAAAAAAAGAAGTGTCACAACAGAGGGAAACGCAGTTTCAAACAAGGTGAGCAATAGATGGACACAGGGCAATAATGAGGCTTTGCATCAGCTCACATTTCAGTTTGCAAAGATAAGGGAGGGCAAGAGAAGAACATCACAACTTTCCAACGAGGTTAAGTGGGTTCTAATTTTGTGAGGAAACAGGTTCAGAAAGGTGAAATCCTTCCCCAGGTCCATGAAGTTAGCAAGAAATAGAACAGGTATCCAAGTTGGGTTTGCTCCACAGCCCACACTTTTTCTACATCCTGACTCCCAGAATCACCAATTCCATAAGTAAAAGGAAGAAATAAACAGTCTTTCTAGCATTTCCAAATATAGGCACAGAAATCATTGTTCATAAAATCCACTTGAAATAAGTATAATTCCTACATATAAATAAAAGTCAAGGTAAATGTGGTGAATTACTATGTTTAAAATAGTTCTTACATTCAAATATGATGGAAAGAGTTAAGCAGGAAAAACCAGTTGGCCATTTTATGAACTAAGTTTTCACAAAGGAGAGTATCTTTCTGCTAGACAATGAAGGTTATAGAATTCTGCATTTAGTAAAATAAACTCCTTCAGTCTTCGTTGCTGGCTTATCCTAAAGAAGGAGAAAGAACTGAAAGTCCAGCAAATACTGCATAGTCTCTTGGGTCAAGAGTGTTTCCTATTGTAAAATGACAACCCTGAAATATTTTGCCTCCCAAGTGAAACAGGTATCTGAGAAGAGATGTTTCTAGAAGCCATTGATTGAGCAACAGAAGTGTAATACATCTTCCTCTATAAAACTGAGTCTAGTGTTGAATAAATTATATGGAAAACAGGTTGACCAAGATAATATATGAGTATATAAACCACTGACCCTTGAACAATGTGGAGGTTAGGTGTACTGACCCTCTGTACATTTGAAAATATGCATATAACTTACACTTGGCCCCACATATATGTGGTTCCTCCACATGTATGGGGCTTCTCTGATGGCTCAGAGGTTAAAGCGTCTGCCTCCAATGTGGGAGACCCAGTTTCAATCCCTGGGTTGGGAAGATCCCCTAGAGAAGGAAATGGTAACCCACTCCAGTATCCTTGCCTTGAGAATCCCATGGACTGAGAAGCCTGGTAGGCTACAGTCCACGGGATTACAAAGAGTTGGACACAACTGAGCCACCAGTGCATTGTCTTGGCAAAACTCTATTAGTCTTTGCCCTGCTTCATTCCATATTCCAAGGCCAAAGTTGCCTGTTACTCCAGGTGTTTCTTGACTTCCTACTTTTGCATTCCAGTCCCCTATAATGAAAAGGACATCTTTTGGGGGTGTTAGTTCTAAGAGGTCTTGTAGGTCTTCACAGAACCGTTCAACTTCAGCTTCTTCAGTGTTACTGGTTTGGGCATAGACTTGGATTACTGTGATATTGAATGGTTTGCCTTGGAAATGAACAGAGATCATTCTATCGTTTTTGAGATTGCATCCAAGTACTGCATTTTGGACTCTTTTGTTGACCATGATGGCTACTCCATTTCTTCTGAGAGATTCCTGCCCACAGTAGTAGATATAATGGTCATCTGAGTTAAATTCACCTTCCAGTCCATTTTAGTTCGCCGATTCCTAGAATGTTGACATTCACTCTTGCCATCTCTTGTTTGACCACTTCCAATTTGCCTTGATTCATGGACCTGACATTCCAGGTTCCTATGCAATATTGTTCTTTATAGCATCGGGCCTTACAACATCAGTCACATCCACAACTGGGTACTGTTTTTGCTTTAGCTCCATCCCTTCATTCTTTCTGGAGTTATTTCTCCACTGATCTCCAGTAGCATATTGGGCACCTACTGACCTGGGGAGTTCCTCTTTCAGTATCCTATCATTTTGCCTTTTCATACTGTTCATGGGGTTCTCAAGGCAAGAATACTGAAATGGTTTGCCATTCCCTTCTCCAGTGGACCACTTTCTGTCAGATCTCTCCACCATGACCCACCCATCTTGGGTTGCCCCACGGGCATGGCTTAGTTTCATTGAGTTAGACAAGACTGTGGTCCTAGTGTGATTAGATTGACTAGTTTTCTGTGAGTATGGTTTCAGTGTGTCTGCCCTCTGATGCCCTCTTGCAACACCTACTGTCTCACTTGGATTTCTCTTACCTGGGGCGTGGGGTATCTCTTCACGGCTGTTCCAGCAAAGCGCAGCCACTGCTCCTTACCTTGGACGAGGGGTATCTCCTCACTGAGACTGTGAAGAAGGCTGAGCGCCGAAGAATTGATGCTTTTGAACTGTGGTGTTGGAGAAGACTCTTGAGAGTCCCTTTGGACTGCAAGGAGATCCAACCAGTCCATTCTGAAGGAGATCAGCCCTGGGGTTTCTTTGGAAGGAATGATGCTGAAGTACTTTGGCCACCTCATGTGAAGAGTTGACTCATTGGAAAAGACTCTGATGCTGGGAGGGACTGGGGGGCAGGAGGAGAAGGGGACGACAGAGGATGAGATGGCTGGATGGCATCACTGACTCCATGGACGTGATCTGGGTGAACTCCGGAAGCTGGTGATGGACAGGGAGGCCTGGCGTGCTACGATTCATGGGGTCGCAAAAAATCGGACACGACTGAGCGACTGAACTGAACTGAACTGAGCGACTTCACTTTCACTTTCCACATGTATAGTTCTGTATCTGTGGATTCAATCAACCAGGATCATGTGGTGTGGTAGTATTTATTTACTGAAAAATATCCATGTATAAGTGAACCCATACAGTTCAAACTTGTGTTGTTTAAAAATCAACTGAAGGCTCTGATAAATCCTTCACTTTAGAGACCTATTGAATTTACACTGTTACATCTAATACATGAAACATGTTCATTACAGGTCCATATTTTTCATAAGGCTTATCAGTACCCCATGAAACTATAATTCCTGGCTACATCTTTCATTCAGGGGAGGGAAATATTGGTGGGACTCCTGGAAAGTAATATATAGAATCTACTCTGCAGCTACAAGATCAGATATTAAAGCCCCCTCAGCCCCAGATGCTACATCCAAGTAGGCCTCTAATCCAAAGTTAAGTTGTAATTCAAAGTTAACTTCATAAAGACAGTAAGTATGGTCTAGGCCAGGAGGTAAACTCAGACATGTATTGAGAAGAAGGTGGTCTTGATTCTGCTATAGCATTCAGAAGCAACTTTTTGAAAGAACAGAATTTGAAGTGGGAATTAAAGGATGGGTAAATCCAGATAGCAAAGGAGAACAGGAGACAGGACTCATTTCAAGCAAGGGGACCGATGTGCTGAAAATACTTTTGGCTATGAAAGACACAAAAGATTCATTTTCATCATTAGCTGGATTAAAGTTAGTATGTGGTATTTGAAAACTGGCAGATCTCAGGTGAAATGGTTTTTTAGCCATAGCAATTATAAAACACCTTATTTTTCAGCCATTCTAAATAAACAAGACCATCAAATGAATGTGATTGATTTCGCCCAATGTTTCTGAGCATGTCCGAATAGATTAAATGGAACTTCTTATTAAAGGTAATATTTCTGTCACTTCTTATGTATCTACCACAATTATAACTTCATCCCAGAAGTCTTTTAAGTGAGTCTTATGAGCTAGTATTTTTCCAACTCATTACTGCTTTGTGGATTTTACTCAGAAGGCCATGCTCTTGTGGGTACTGTTTCTAAATTAATTTTGGCCACTCTATAGTAGTATTTTTTCCAAGTGAAGAGCCTGGATCAAGGACAATTCCCACTGTATTATTTTGTATAGATACTTTCCTTAGAAATTATCTCCCCAAGCCTTTGTTGTATGATCTATCTGCTGGAAAATCTTACTCATCCTCAACTCACCTAATGAATTCCTATTCATCCATTAAAACCCAGCTAAGTCATTATATACTCCAGCAAAACTTTGTACTTGCAGATAATACAAATTTACCTTGAACTAACTTAGGGGAAAAAAGTTGGGAGAGCAACTCACTGGATCATATAACAAACACAGAACTAAATGTCTAGCTTCAGGCATGGTTGGATCCAGGCACTTGAATGCTATTTATTAGGACTTTGTCTTTCCCTCCATTCAAGACAGTGTCATCACTGTAATAGGAAAGCAGCAGCCTAAAATTTAAAAGGTGTGTTTTCTGATTTTCATATAAATCTTTGCAGCCAAATTTCAATTACGTTCGATTGATTAGGGAAGTGTCTCTGCAGCTGTTTTAATGTATGTTCTATTCATAATTGGACTTACTTCAAATGATTGGAAAGATGACCGGTGGCCACCCCAAATTTATACCCCTTCAGATTAGCAACCCTAAGAAAATGAGTCTCTGCCAATGCCTGTGTCGTAAAATTGCTACGGGAGACATTTATGTGTCTGGGTCACATGCCAGGGGTTGCTGAGTCAGTCCCACTTAGAACACGTAGGATTTATCCTTCACTAGAAAGAGGCCCATTGCCTGCAAAGAAGGGAAGGGGTGCTGGAAAGACAAAAACAACAGATGTCCTTGACTCCTGTCCTGAGCCTCCCAGGCTTCGAAGCCTCTTTCCCCAGCTCTTATGGGATCCTGGGCAAACTTCTGTTGGTGCAATTAACACAAAACGCCACAGTTGCCTGTGTATATCCAGCACTAAATGATTGCACTGCACACGGTCATAGAACAAATGCATGAATAAATGAAAATACCAACTCGTGAGGCTCCAAGCAGAGGTATTGGTAACTTCAATAAATCAGAGTGATTGCCCTGCTGTAAAAGGCATGTGAATTTGAGAAAGAGATGGAGAGAGAGTGCTGCGTGCTGAATGTCTGAGCATGAGAATGAAGGAGCCTCGTGCTGGTGCAAATATCCTCTTCATGGCCACCTACATGCAAATAACTCTGCAGCATGGCAGTCATGTGCCTTACCTTTCTCAAATCACTCTTTAAATATGCTTTTCTATTGTCCCTGAAACTTCACTTAGACTATCAGACCATGGACGCAAATTCCAAGTTTAGCAAAAAACATCCAAATGGCTCTAATCCCCTCACCGCTGCCAACTTCCCTCCCCACACACCCTTCTTGGTGGCCTCCTGTCACACACACAAGTCATCAGGGGTAGGGGAGACCTTAAACTGCTTTCAGTATAACTGGTCCATTTTACAGATAAGGAAACTGACTCAGAGAGTTCAGCTGTCCATAGTTACACAGCTGCTTTCCTTTTGAAGGCTGCTCTTGATCATCCCTGTAAGTCATCATAATCTCTATTATAGTGACTTAACCATCACCATAGTCAAAGATTATCCACATAAGAAAGCAGAGCTGTGCAGAAATGTCACAAAGGAGCACAATTTAACTGATACATCCTGAGTCTAAGAAGGCCCTTGATTCCGTGAGTTCTGGGTTTTATTCATCTGTTCATTTAAGATGTATATGGCAAACTTCCCTGGCAGTCCAGTGGTTAAGATTTCACCTTTCAATGCAGGAAGTGTGGGTTCGATCCCTGGTCGGGAAGTTAAGATCCTGCATGCCTCAGGGCTGAAAAACCAAGACATAAGACAGAAGCAATATTGTAACAAATTCAATGAAGATTTTTTAAATGGTCCACATTTTTTTTAATCTTAAAAAAAAAAAGATAAATGTTATAAAAAGCCAGGACTTTCTGCCTATTTTTTTCACTGATATGCCCCAAGCCTAGAACAGCAGGTCAGGAAGCAACAGTTAGAACTGGGCATGGAACAACAGACTGGTTCCAAATAGGAAAAGGAGTACGTCAAGGCTGTATATTGTCACCCTGCTTATTTAACTTATATGCAGAGTACATCATGAGAAACACTGGGCTGGATGAAGCACAAGCTGGAATCAAGACTGCAGGGAAAAATATCAATAACCTCAGATATGCAGATGACACCATCCTTATGGCAGAAAGTGAAGAAGAACTAAAGAGCCTCTTGATGAAAGTGAAAGAGGAGAGTGGAAAAGTTGGCTTAAAGCTCAACATTCAGAAAATGAAGATCAAGGCATCTGGTCCTATCACTTCATGGCAAATAGATGGAGAAACAGTGGAAACAGTGGCCAGACTTTATTTATTTAGACACCAAAATCACTGCAGATGGTGACTGCAGCCATGAAATTAAAAGATGCTTACTCCTTGGGAGAAAAGTTATGACCAAGCTAGACAGCACGTTAAAAAGCAGAGACATTACTTTGCCAACAAAGGTCCATCTAGTCAAGGCTATGATTCTTCCAGTAGTCATGTATAGATGTGGGAGTTAGACTATAGAGAAAGCTGAGTGTCAAAGAATTGATGCTGTTGAACTGTGGTGCTGGAGAAGACTCTTGAGAGTCCCTTGGACTGCAAGGAGATCCAACCAGTTATCCTAAAGGAGATCAGTCCTGAGTGTTCATTGGAAGGACTGATGTTGAAGCTGAAACTTCAATACTTTAGCCACCTGATGCAAAGAGCTGACTCACTGGAAAAAACCCTGATGCTGGGAAAGATTGAAGGCGGGAGGAGAAGGGATGACAGAGGATGAGATGGTTGGATGGCATCACTGATTCAATGGACATGAGTTTACATGAGTAAATTCTGGGAGTTGGTAATGGACAGGGAGGCCTGGCGTGCTGCAGTCCACAGGGTTGCAAAGAGTTGGCCACAACTGAGCAACTGAACTAAGAACAGTATTTGCCACTTAGTAGGTTCTTAGTGTTGGAGAAGGCAATGGCACCCCACTCCAGTACTCTTGCTTGGACAATCCCATGGACGGAGGAGCCTGGTAGGCTGCAGTCCATGGGGTTGCTAGGAGTCAGACACAACTGAGCGACTTCACTTTTACTTTTCACTTTCATGCACTGGAGAAGGAAATGGCAACCCACTCCAGTGTTCTTGCCTGGAGAATCCCAGGGATGGGGGAGCCTCGTGGACTGCTGTCTATGGGGTCACACAGAGTTGGACACAACCGAAGCGACTTAGCAGCAACAGCAGCAGCAGGTTCTCAGTGTATTGTTGAGTAAGTAGTTATTGGGCATTTTAAGTACCATATTTAACATATTTAGTCACAACTACCTTATGAGATGAATTTCAGTATTTTAAGTTTATAAATGAAAAATCTGAAGCAGAGAGAATTAAAATAATTTGTTTGAGATCACATGGCTACTAAGACTTGGCGATCAGGTTTAAACCCAAGAAGGCTAATTCCAGAGCTTAAACTCAAAACTAGATATGAATCATAGGTGAGAGATGTACCAGTCACCAATTTATATGTAATAAAGCAACCCAAAGTTGATGGCTTAACTATTCACAATAGCCAAGAGATGGAAATAACCTAAATGTCTATCAACAGATAAATAAATAAAAAAGATGTGGTGTACATATACAATGAAATACTATTCAGTCATAAAAAATAATGAAATAATGCCATTTGTAACATCATGGATGGAACTAGAGATTATTATACTAAGTAAATCAAAAAGAGAAAGACAAATCCCATATGATATCATTTATATGTGGAGTCGAAAGCATGACATAAATGAACTTCTATGAAACAGAAAGAGGCTCACAGACATAGACAACAGACTTGTGGTTGCCAAGGGGGCTGGAGGTGGGATGAACTGGGAATCTGGGGTGAGCAGATGCAAACTGTTATTCACAGAATGGATAAACAAGGTCCTGCTGTACAGCACAATGAACTATATTCAATCAGTTCAGTTCAGTTCAGTCACTCAGTCGTGTCCGATTCTTTGCAACCCCATGAACCGCAGCATGCCAGGCCTCCCTGTCCATTACCAACTCCCAGAGTCCACCCAAACTAATGTCCATTGAATCGGTGATACCATCCAGCCATCTCATCCTCTGTCGTTCCCTTCTCCTCCTGCCCTCAATCTTTCCCAGCATCAGGATCTTCTCAAATGAGTCAGTTCTTCACATCAGGTCAATATCCTATGCTAAACGATAGGGGTTCCCAGGAGGCTTAGTGGCAAATAATTCACCTGCAATGCAGGAGACGCAGGGTCAGTCCCTGGGCTGGAAAGATCCCTGGAGAAGGAAATGGCAACCCACTCCAGTATTCTTGTCGGGAAATCTCACGGGCAGAGGAGCCATGGGGTTGCAAAGAGTCAGACATGACCTAGCAACTAAGAAACAACAAAAATATAAACCATAATGGGAAATAAAATTATAAAAAAGAAAAAGTTGATAGCTTAAACAATCATTTTATTTGCTCGCAGTTTTATTGGCCAAGAATTCAGAAAAAGTTCAGCCAGGTCCTTTGTTTCTGATCCACGCAGCTTTATGCACAGTAATTGGGGCTGAGGGGTCTATGTCCAAGATGGCTTCTTTTCCCCATGTCTGGCGCCTTAGCAGGAGTGACTAGAGAGCTGAGTACAGCTGGAGCCCTCTCTCTCAGGGTTTGTCTGTCCGCATGAAGGTTAAGGATTCCAGAATGAGTATCTTAAGAGATATGAAATGGAAACTGCTTTAGCCTGGGCCTGTACACTTACGCTGGAAACTGTCCCTTCCACCATATTCTTTCAGCCACAGAGCTGTTCTCTCAGGGGAAACCCACTTTTACCTGGGAAGTGTATTAAAGAATCTGTGGCCATTTTTAATCCACCAAAATGGAAGGCCAACCTAGTAAGTAGATAGCCCCCACTAACTTCACACATTTTTATTGACACATAATATTCAGACTCATAGTGCTAGGAAGAATGCTCTTCAACAATGAAGCCCCAAGGTCATCCACATGTTAGAAGACTGTTTTGTTATTGTAACAAGATTTCACCACAACATAACCTAAAGAAGAATTTCCTAATCTTAATACAAATCCTTGCAACCAAGCTTTAATTACTTTGATTGGGAGGAGGGGCATCTCTTCAGTCATTTTAATATGAATTTTATGTTTCCAGATGCTCTATCCTAGTTTTAGGAGGAAGTGTTTCTCATTATCATAAAATTTACATGCTCATACATTTCACTGAAAGACTTATTCTTTCTAGGTGATAATAAACAATTTGGTAATTTGGAGGAAAAACGTCACAGAAATAATTACAAAAAGATACTACAGAAATATCCAGGAGAAGACAGGCAGGGTGGTTAAGCAGAAAGAATAAAATTCAGCTCTACTCCTAATTCATCCCGCATCTTGAGAAGATTGTTCAGCTTCCGGGAACCGAAGTTTAACTGCAACATTGAATAAAAGATAAGAGCCCTCAACTGTGGCTCAAAACTCCTTATCTTGCTTCAAAACATTACTCTACCTATGACTGGACTGGTTCTGTAGACAAAACAAAAGGTATTTCATCTCTTTGGATTTGATAATGGCGATGATTGAACCTGCCAAAAAGAGCTCCCCAAATAGTCTGTGTGGTTCCATATTTCTCAAATTCTCCTGCAGTCATGTAACAGAGGATAGAGTCATGTGATTATTCTGACACTAGCAGAATGTGAGAAGCAACAGTATCACCTTTAAGGCAGATGAGAACCCAGACCTACCTAAATTCAAAGCCTAAATTTTTAATTTCTTCCCAATATGGATTCCTTCATTTTTTATCAATACATTAAGGCCCTATCAAGGTCTAAAATAGTTTGACTATTATAGCTCTTGTGAACAAATTCTGGAATTCTGAAATTGGTGTTCAATGCTCCAGAAGATGACACTGAAAACAGGAATACAAGTAATTGAATCTATATTGATTAAAAAGAAATCACAAAATTTTTCCTGTTGTATTCATGTTCACTGAATTTGGGATTTTTCTTTGTTATTTTTTTTAATTGTTTGATTGATTGCCATTACGTAGACTCAAGTCCTATAGATTCCAAGTCAATAAGTTTGGGGTGAAGGAATCAGACACAAAAGATTCAGATTTGTTTCATCGTTGACCAAAGTTCACTGCTCTTTACAGACACAGTTCCTACAGATTCAAACCTAAAATTCATCTGAATAATGTGGAAGCGCCCAAGTATTGGTCCCTACTAAAATACCCAAGTTTGTTTACTAGTACTGGTTTGTTCAAATTTTAGACTGGTTAGTAAGCATATGTGTCATGCTCCTGAAAAACTCTGAGTTTTGCCCACTCTGTCTAAAAAAGAGAGAGTTCCAGTGAGGTTTGGAATTCATGAACATCAATGAGAACAGGAAGGAAGAAAGTGGGATTAATTAAACTCCTACACATGGGATATTCAGAATGTCCTAAAGGCAGATGTTTACCTGCAATAAAAAAAAAAGAAAACTGCAATAACAATAGCAAGAACTCTTCCTCTAAAAAAAAATTGAATAAACAAGAGAAAAACAGGGCAGCTAGAGTGAGTTTGAATGTGGACAGCACACCACGTGTTGGCATTAGGAGTCCCAAAGCAAAGAGTTCAGATTCTTGCCTGTTGTACCAGAAGAGAAATCTGATAGTCAAGCAGTCCCCTCCAAACCCAGAGTTCCCTTTTGCGTCCGTTCTCATATCTGAAGCAGGGAACCACTATGCCTACTGCTTGCCAGAAAAAGATCAAGGAAAACAATGAGGAATGTGGTAATAGAGAAAACTGAGATAGTATATCCAAAAAGCAAAAAAACACACACAAAAAAACCTGTTATCTTCAAAAACCTTGAGAAAGTTTTTATATCCATTAAACAAGAATAGAATGGTACATAAAAGGAATAAACAAAGAACATAAAAAGACAAAGCAGAGGAAATCCCTTGGAACACAGAACAAAGTAACAAGCAGGGCACTCTAGCAGGGAAGCATCTACTTATAGCTATGCTTATAAAGGAGGAAGCAGACATCTCTCCAGAAGTCATATACCAGAGAGTGAGCTACTTGCCCTGGGGAGGAGGACTGACTGGACCAAGAGTAATTCATCTTTTCTGTTACACACTTCTGAATTATAAGCATTTACTAACTCTTAATTACAAATATAATCCTTGCTTTAATCTCACTCTTACCAAACAATTCTAAGTGACCATTACCACACAGGCCTCATGACAGAGTATGTAACATGGTGACCCTCTGAGAAAATACTCCCACTTATGCTAATCAGGGGTCCTTCTGAGGATTTCATTAGACTGAATTAACACTTTGAGCAGACTTTCTCAAAATGAGGTTTTCCCCAGGCATTTACTAAACCAGAACATCTACAGATGAAGCCCCGACACTGCATTACAACAAGGCTCTCAGGTAATCCTCCACACAACCAAGTTATGAGAACCCCCTTTTAGGGCCCAGTTCTGTTGGGGACAATAGATGATACTGAGCCGCCCAGGCACTGCCCTCCTCCAGAAGCCAGCACCTTCCCTCGCTAACATTTCCTGGAGCTGCCACGAAGCTCCTATGATTTCCAGATCAAATTAATGGTTGCTTGATGGTGTCTCCAAATCTAGATTAGCGGACCTTGAACTCTAGAAGAACTGGAGGATTGAGGGATGCTCAAACACACACCTAATTTGGATTTTCCAGATAAAAAACAATACAGTAAAAAGTATAGCATTTTGGGACAGTTCTGGTTTGAGGTAGCCCATGATGTTAAGCTTGCGGCTGGAGGGCTAAACCCCAGACCTCCCTTTCTAAGATCAGCATCATCACCTGACATTCTAACAGAAACAAAACAGGCTCCCAAAGCCAACCTAGCTTGGAATCCATGCTCTTTAGATGCTGAGCTTTTGTTTACCCCTGAATAAATTCAATAAAGTGCAGTAACCATTATAATAAATGTAGATGTCACTAATTACAACACTAGATTTTAAGTGCAACGCTAGTGTCTCAAGTGGCCTTTAAAACTGAGTAAAATCACAGCCAATTCAAATTTAATTAAAACTATCAGTTTAATTTAGTTTGCCTTTACAATAAAAACTACACTAACCCATTAACTGCATTCTGAATCTCCCATTACGCAGAGCAACCAGCAGCTTGTGGGCCTCCACAGCAGTGAATGGTGCAATGCATTCATTTACCTTGTTATCCAGCAAAGTTTCCGTTGTTCTAGATCCAATAAACGAGCAGTTTTTATCTCTGAAAATGAGGCTCTTGGACTTGTTCAGGTAATTTGCCATGTAGTTAGAATAGGCTTTTGTCCAGCTTCTTGTGCTTTTGCAAATCCATCCCCCAGGAGCCGTTATAGATCATGGTCTCCATTCTGCAGCTGAACTCAGAGTTTCCAAGGAGAAGTCTTTGGGAACTGAATGAAAGAACACAGGGAATCTGGACCTGATCTAACTCTAACTCTGCTTCTATCAAGCTGAGGGGCCCTGGATAAAACTCGTCTCTTCTCAAAGACTCAGTTTCCTCTTGTGTAGCCTTTGGAGGTTGGAGCAGATTGGTGCTTCCAAAAATTCTACTTTCATGATGTTAGTCATATCTAGGTACTACCCGTAGTACCTGCAGCTCATATACATGGAGAACAGTAAGTTTCTAAGATATCATATGACTCAGCCTCATCCTTGACAGTAATGTTTATGAACTCACATAGTTTAATGTAACAATTACATAAATTTTTCTAATAGATTAAAATAACTACACAACTAAAATTACATGAAATGCTTAGCCAACATCACCATGTACACCCATCCAGAATTATGCATCCCATTTGGAGAATATTAACCTCCCTGACTTCTGAGATCCCTTTCAGCTCCAAGGGTTTGCAAGTCTATGAAAAAGAATGTTGCCATTTGACTCAGGTGAACAAATGCGCGCGCACACACAAACACACAAAGAAACTACCTACAAGGCTTATCTGATTCAGAGCAGAGAGGGTAGTGGATGTTGAGAGAGAAGTGATCAGAAACTAAATTTGGGGAGCTATACATTTTATTTTAGAAGAAAGGGAAGGCATCCAGTAGTTTAGAAAATTCACGACAAACAGGTTTTTTTTGTTTTTTTTTTTTTACGACAAACAGTTTAATCCAACCAAGTGCAGAGGAGAGAGAGATAAACCTTGTAGGAAGGAAGAACTAAGGCAAGAAGAGAAAATGCACAGACCTGTGAAAGGATGTGCAATCTTTTACCCACACTACACAAGAGAAACCTGGACGCAGAAGGAGCCTGACCACTGCTGGTTAGGCCTGAATGGAGATTCCACTAGGTACACTCCACACAGGGTCATCCTGGCTCAAGAATGTCTCTTGGGGTGATAAAATTATGAGCAAACTATATGCAAATGAGGTAAGGAATGACTGGAGAAGCATGCGTACATGGGTCCACCTCATGGGGAGACCTGGGGAGGAACAAGGAGATTATGCTGGCAAGGATGAGGTCATTAAGGGACAGATGTGAGATTTATATAAAAGGATTGATCTAAGAGTGATTTTATAGGGGAATTCAGAGAATGAGGCCACAGCTCCTCCTGGTAACACTAAGTCAGTGTTGTGATAATCGGGCAACTGGAGATCCACTGTGAGTTTCAGTAAGGAAAATGTTCATGGCCACGGAGGCCCACGTGAGTTGGTACAGAGCAGAGAAGCTGGTTGCTGAGATGCTCTTCCTGTCTTAACAACATCCAAGTGGAGACAGAGCCAGGACAGACAGTCAGCACTAACCTGTATAACATGAGAGACTGAATACATAAACGGCCAATGGCCAGACCAACTGTACCACTTGAACACCCAGCCTGGGAGGCCAAACCACAAACTTGGTAGCAATCAATTCAAACCAGGCAGGACTTGGCCAATGATGCCAGCTTCCTTAATTTTTGCCTTCTCTTCCAACTCAGGACCAATGAAAGAAAGCCAAATATGCTCTCAAACCAAGCCCCTAGGATGTCACGCTCCTAGCTGTTCTGCCCCCCGCTTCCCCAGGCTGACGGCCTCCAATCATAACACACTGAAGCCTTCCCTTTTCTCACTATAAAACTTTCCCTCTCCCCTGCCTGCCTCTGAGTCTTTGCCAAACACCAGTGATGGTGGTTGACTCTCCTGCTATAACAGGCTTTTTAATAAAAGGCTTCTGTTTGCTCTTACTGGGGTAGTCATTGCTTATTTCTGCTCTCACCTCCCCAAAGTCCACTGGCTTAACGAGGAGATAGATTATGTGCCTTTGAGCTGTGCCCACTGACCCATATGTGAGTCTCAACGCTGCCCTTTTGCTCATGACACAGAACACACCACGCACACTTGTGTCCACACACACACCACTGGAACAAGCTTGAATCATTTATGGATTCACTTGAATTATTTATGTCCTCATTTCAAGTGTGCTGAAGGCTTCCACCAAAGACTTCTCTGGTGTGTATTAAGCCTGTGTGGGGCAATTGCTTCAACTTATATGATACCAAGGCAGAAACCAAGTGGAGATAGGTCCCAGCCAGAAAGAGTTAATGAGGACATTGCTGCTGTTGTCTGCTGCTACCCAGGAACTCAGTAACTGTGCTTATGCTGGACTCCATGTATAAACCATTCTCTGATAAGTCTGAAGTTAAGGTCAAGGGTCAGTGAACTGTAACTGGAGATTTGGCCCACTGTTTTATAAATAAAGTTTTAATGACACACAGCTATACACATTCATTTCCTTACTATCTATGCTGGCTTTTACCCTACAATGGCAGAAAGAGTAGTTGTGACAAAGATGGTATGACCCACCCCGAGACCCATCTTTTTCTGCCCTGTTCTGTCCCTGGGAGCCCCAGCAGACTGCCTCCCAGGTTCCCTCACCTGCTAGCAACCGGAGGGGTTTGACCACTGGGAAATACCTGCAGGGAACCAGAGTGAGAGACAGGAGAGAGGCCAGAGCCTCTTCCCTTCTTCCCCGCATCTATGATGGCATCTGTGTTTTTCCAGGATCACAGCTCCTGTGAGCTTTTGGGTTGCCCTAATGCTAGATACACCTGAGGGGTTCACAGCTTCTTACAGCTAGTGTCTAGGACCTCACTCACAACCCCTTGTCCCTACTTTGTAACCCTGCTCACACTTCAGTCCTTTTGTCTATTCATTTGACTTATCTGGGAGTAGCTCTGCTCATACCTTGGTCAATGAAGTCCCTCCATTTGAAACTCCATTTGAGCCATCTGTTTCTTGCTGGGACCTCAACCAATACACCACTTGTCTCTCTTTCAATGACTCAATTAACCAACTGGCCTAACCCACTCGCTCAGGACAAAAGGTCGAAACACATTTACCCAATGCATGCATGAACACACAGCACTGTATCAGAGGACAGGCATTTCAAAGTTGACATTTACATTCATAAAAATGTCTTTTAATCAGCCTTGCCCAGTCTCATTCTCACAGCATACTTTAAGGATAAGAAGCTCTCTCCACAAGCAGTCAGAGTTTATGTAAGGCCGTCCATCCACACGAGATGAACATAATTATAAGCTCGCTCATGAGACTGCAATGTTCCCAAACACTATTGCTACAGTCAACAGTTCTAATGAGTCAGGAGCTCACTGCTCACCAATAAGCAGGACTAGCCTTTTTGTTCTCTTCTGAGTCAATCTCTTTATTGTTTCACTCCTTTGGTAGAGATTGTTTTAATATGCCCCATTTCTGAGCAAATTCTCTCAGCTCATCTTCAAAATTCTGAAATTCCACTTGAGTTCCCACTGGGCTGTGTTTGTTTATAAGGTCACAAAAGGTTTCTTTAAGCTAAATCAAGCTGGGTAGCATTTCTGTGCCTGAAGTTTTCTATAAGCAATATCTGTAGGAAGACAGAGGGGGCTTTAAACCATTTGTAAGAGATTGAGTTCCTTGTCCAGGCAGACCCTAAGGACATTTCTTGCTTGTTTTATTTTAATTTTTTTTATATTGGATGACATAATGGATGTGAACATTCTTTGTGAACCATAAAGACCTTTCTAATGTAGGGGATTAGGATGATGATCTCAGAGTTTGGGAACATCCTGTCTCCTCGGGTTTATTTTATTCCTCATTTTTCAGGGGTCATCAGATTCTAAAGGAGACCAGAACATTTTTCCAAGATCTCCTTTTACATTTGCAATAGAATAGAACCTAATTTATAATACAGTGATTCATTCATTTATTTACAAAATACTTATTGGATACCTTCTATGTGTCAAGCATGAGGCTGGGGTGCTCAGTGTAAGTAACACAATTCCTGTCCCCCAGCAGTTTAAAATTTATTTGGTTCTCACTCTGTGCCAGGCACAACACTAAATATACTTCACACACATTATCTCAATTCTTCTTTACAACTATACTAAGTTAATTATATTATCCATATTGTACAGATAAGATGTAATAACAAAAACAATGGTGTCGATGATCTGAACATCTAGTTGAGGGCTTACCATGTGACCTAAATGCTTTATAAGCATCTCAGTTCATCCTCAAAAAAAATCCCTAGAAGCATTATACTGTCCCTATTTCTCAACTAGTAACTGACATTTATTGACCACTTAATATTGGTAATATGACCCTAAGCACTCCATATGCATTATCTCATTTAATTTTTTTCAAGAACACCATGAAAGAGACTATTATCCAAGTGCTTAAGGAACATGCCCTAGTTCATATGGCTAGAATTAGAACTGACCTTCTAACTCAGTTCTTTATAAAAGCCTATGATCTTATTAACAATGACACTAGACTACCTCTTGAGGACATATTTTATTCCCAGAATAACTGACTTTCCAAGAAAAAAACAAAAAGATGTCAATGTCCACATTGCAGCCAACACTGAAGAAGGATAGCTGAGAAATACATTTGAAAGCATATGCCTTCTCTATTCACCTTATAGGATTTCCAGATGGCTCAGTGATAAGGAATATGCTGCCAGTGGAGGAGACTCAGGAAACACGAGGTTGACCCCTAGGTTGCAACAATCACCTGAAGGAGGAAATGGCAACCCACTCCAGTGTCTATGCAGGGAAATCCTATGGACAGAAGAGCCGGGTGGGCTACAGTCCTGGAGTTACAAAGAGCCGGACACGACTGAGCACACCCACACACACACACATTCAGCTTATGGTTCTCTTTGTAATTTGGTGTCTTCCACCTTTTAAACTTTTAAATATAGACCAAAATTCATCTTCATTTACCATAGGATTTGCATTGCTAGTAAACATAGTCTCTAACAGAGCACTAGAAAAGAAACATAAAGGACTTAAAGCCTTGAATTCTCCTTAACTCACTACAAGTACCAATGCTCTCTAGGTAAACTTTGTGCATGCATGCTCAGTTGCTCAGTCGTGTCTGACTCTTTGAAACTCCATGGACTGTAGCCCACCACGCTCCTCTGTTCATGGGATTCTTTAAGCAAGAATACTGGACCGGGTTGCCATTGCCTTCTCCAGGGATCTTCCAGACCCAGGGATGGACTTGTCTCTCATGCATTGGCAGGCGTACTCTTTACCACTGACTGCATGGGAAGCCCAGGTAAATCTTTACTTTGTAACATTTCAAATTCACTTAAAACTGCCTCTTGAACATTTTTAGAGACAGGTGCAAGAAATATGGAATTTTTGTCTACTATAATGATATCCTGAAAACTACTCTTCAAAACACATGTGTACATACACACACACACACACAGCCTTTCTTTGTAACATCTAGTAAAATCCCTTGCATTAGGCAAGAACTCATTCTACACAGCTGTAAAATGGAATGGAATGCAATGGAGTGGGAAGAGATGAGATGGAATAGAATGAACCAGAATAACATAGAATAAAAAGTCCAAGTTCAAATGGAATGGGACCGCACAGACTAGAATGTCTGGTAACTAAATATAACAGCATGGAATGGAGTGGAAGGGAATAGAAGAGAGGAGAACGGAATAGAACAGTTGCGTGAAACTGATTTGTTCCAGTATTCTTCTTTCTTTATACATTGTGGTCTCCAAGAGGCGGAACTTGTGTGAATAGCTGGTTCCTGAGAGCCATAGCAGCTCATGCTGGGCTTTGTAGATCAAAATAGGGCCACTCAACAGAGGAGAGTCCACTCCATCCTGGAGACCCTCAGTTCAGAGCATCCAACACCAGGATTCTTCTTTTACTTCCAGGTAGGAAAGAAGCTGGGAAATCCTAAACTGCAGATGGTCCCCTTTTAAGCTTTGCCTTCCTTGGAGCTGGAAAGCTCCATGCTCAGGGCTGCTGCTGATGCTGGACATAAAAATATGTCCAGAACAAAGTGCTTTTGAAGTAAACTTACAGATAAAGAGTTCTGGGTCTGCATAGTCTGCCTACAGCCTTCAGAAACACTACATTGAAGGACCTGGATATTGCTAAGAGGTTATGAAAACCCATCTGACTCTTAGATGTCTCATATCTTCAGAGAAGGCACAGGAACTTCCAGAGAGCACTGTTCTAACAGCTCCCTTGGGTCAGCTTTGGAGCCAGGACTGTTATCCTCCTGAGAGTGACTTTATCCTGCATCATCACAACATCCTTGGGGACTGTGTCCTTAAACAGTAGGCAGTGAGCCTGGAAATCAAGAAGGAAGACTGAGTCCAAGAAAGCTGATCTATTTAAAGGCGCTGGTGGGAATGGGGAAGTCTCCGGTGAATTAAAAAAGTCAAAGTCTCCGTGACAAGACCACAGTCATTTTACCAGCTTCCCTCAAACATACATGTACATACTGGTTCTGTTTCTCTGGAGAAGCCTGGCTAATACACCATTGTTTTGCCCTTTCCCCCATTAATTATGTAATGTATGAATGTTCCCCCTATAATTTACATACACGTATAGATTCGGGCTTCCCTGTTGGCTCAGACGGAAAAGAATCTGCCTGCGATGCAGGAAACCTGGGTTCAATCCCTGGGTTAGGAAGATCCCCTGGAAAAGGGCATGGCAACCCACTCCAGTATTCTTGCCTGGAGAATCCCTATGGATAGAGGAGCCTGGTGGGCATTTCTCCATGGGGTCGCAAAGAGTCAGACACAACTGAGCACCTAAGCACAGTAGAACACACACAGTATGGATATAGATATATGTTGTTGTTGTTCAGTCGCTAAGTTGCGTATGACTCTTTGCAACCCCATGAACTGCAGCATGCCAAGCTCCTCTGTCCCCCACTATCTCCTGGAGTTTCCTTAAATTCATGCCCATTGAGTCGGTGATGCCATCTAACCATCTCATCTTCTGTCACCCCTTCTCCTCCTGCCTTCAATCTTTCCCAGCATCAGGGTCTTTTCCAGTGATTCAGCTCTTCCAATTGGGTGGCCAAAGTATTGGAGCTTCAACTTCAGCAACAGTTCTCGCAATGACTATTCAGGTTGATTTCCTTTGGGATTGACTAGTTTGATCTCCCTGCAGTCCAAGAGACTCTAAAGAGTCTTCTCCAGCACCACAATTTGAAAGCATCAATTCTTCGGCATCAGTCTTCTTTATGGTCCTACTCTCACATCCATACACGACTACTGGAAAAACCATAGCTTGGACTATATGGACCTTGACTGGCAAAGTGATGTCTCTGCTCTTTTATTATAATTAATTGGCTCATGCAGTTATGGAGGCTCACAAGTCCCAGGATGTACAGTTAGCAAGTTGGAGACCCAAGAAAGCTGATAGTACAGCTCCAGTCCAAATGGGACAGGCTCAAGACTCAGGAAGAGGGTTTTAGTTTGAGTTCAGAGGCAGGAAAAAATACTGATGTCTCATACTGAAGGCAATAAGACTGGAGGAAATTCTCCCTTCCCAGGAGAGGATCAACCCTTTGTTCTATTCAGGCCTTCAGTGGATTAGATGAGGCCCACCTGACATGAGGGAGGAAATCTGCTTTACTCTAATTATTTAAATATTAAACTGCTCCAAAAACACCCTCATAGAAACACCCAAAATAATGTTGGACCAAATATCTAAGCATCCCATGGCCCTGTCAAGTTGACACATAAAATTAGCTTACCAAATGGGTTCATTCATGCAAAACAGTATCATACAGCCATTTTTTAATGCAACAGATGTACATATTCTGACATACGAGAATGTCCATGATCTGATGTTAAATTGCAGAAGCGTATGTATGCTATGGTCCCACACACATAAAAGAGAAAGTAAATATACAAAAATACATATACATAGACATTTTTTAAGTTTGTGCAAACACAGAAAAAGTTTTGGAAAGATATACAGCAGACACAATGGTTTCCTTCCTGCCCCCATCCCATCCCTCCCCAGAAAGTAGGGGAAGAATGTACAGTGTAATAGAGAAATTTGCTTTGTTTTGTTTTTTATAATAATCACTAAGATATGCTAGTGAGTTAAAGTCGTTCAGTTGTGTCTGACTCTTTGTGACCCCATGGACTATACAGTCCATGGAATTCCCCAGACCAGAATACTGGCGTGGGTAGCCGTTCCCTTCTCCAGGAGATCTTCCCAATGCAGGGATCGAACCCAAATACCCTCACATTGTAGGTGGATTCTTTACCATCTGAGTCACCAGGGAAGCCCAAGACTACTGGAGTGGGTAGCCTATCCCTTCTCCAGTGGATCTTCCCGACTCAGGAATTGAACCAGGGTCTCCGCATTGCAGGAAGATTCTTTACCAGCTGAGCTACCAGAGAAGATATGCTAAGTGCTTGCTAAATGCTTGGAACCATGCTAGTGTGTTACACACACACAATTCCAATTAATATGCCTAACAACCCTATAAATATGCTCACTTTAGTTTATGGGAGCGGGAACTAAGGCCGAGGAAGAGTAAATAACTACCCCAAGTTCAGAAGACTTGAAGGCTACAGGGCTGCAATTCAACCCCAAGTGTCTGACCCAAGACAGTTCTGCCTACAATGTACTTTATCCACAAAGAGATGCAAAAATTAAAGATACACATACACATTTGTACATATACTTTAAAACATATATATAAGAAGAGAAAGAATATTTTTAATGTATCTATATAACCTCTACATTTTTTTTTTTTAAAGAATAGACTCTATTACTTACTCCAACACAAAAGAAATGGATAATAACAGCAAGAGGGTAATAGAGAATTGCAGTGGGAAAAAATTTTTTTACACAGAATGTTTTATTTTGTGTTTCCCCAAAAGCAGAGCCTGAGACCGGGATTTGGGTGCATGTTCCTGGTTAAGACGTATGTGCTAAGGAAGAGAAAAGGCCAACATAAGGAAGTATTTTGGGGTCACTGATGTGGACAATATGCTTGAATCTTCCAGGATTTCTGAGAAGTAGATAAAATGCCTCTCAGAATTTCCCACCCACAGGAGGAGGAGCTGGGTCATTTTCCACTGGCTTCTGACCCCCTAAATGGAAGGCTGTCCTCAGGGGTGTTAACTCCCTCCAGGGAAAGAGTGCTAGAGGTGATCTGTCTTCAATCAGGCTTACACAGATAGGTAAGGAGATTTGACATGAGACACCAAAGGAATCTGTTACAAACACCAAGGGAAAACCACCCAAAAGGGGGACCTTCAGATCATTTTTGCTTTTCAAGCAGTCTTTTTCTGAGAAAAAAAATATGGAAAGTAGCACAGACTATTCATTTTAGCCAACTCTAACGGGTAATCTGCAGCCGCACAGTTCTGAATGGAGTGCCAACAAAGGTGAACGGGAAAGGCAGTCCATAAAGAGTGTGGCGTCCTTTCGAGAGGCCTTTAGACACTTGTGATGAACCCCACAAGCTCCACTGCTCTGAAGTGATGCTCAAAGAAAGGAATAAACGGCAGGGAGAGTTTAAAATCAAATTGCATCTGAACTTTCAACTACATTCCTCCTAACAGCTGCTTTGGGGAAGAATCCTGGCAAGTGCTTTTAGATTTTTATTCATGTGCAGACAGGAGAGGAGGTGAGGAAACAATTCTGAGATGAAGAACTCCAAATTATGAGAAGAATGCCAACTGTCAATAATCAAAATAATTCTTCTCTGCATAATCAACACCACGTCGGCACAGCTGCTGACGAAGAAACAATAAACACCAAGTAAAAATAAAAATCTCTCTCTTTTTTTTCGTGCTACCTTACAAGGAAAATCTGTATTGGAGCAAGGCTTTGTGAAATAGTTCCTGAAGCATGCAATCAACATTTTCTTGAAATTACAGCTGGCATCTTGCATCTAGCAAACTTCTTTCTTTCCATGTTGTTATTTATTTATACCTTGTAGAGATGGTTTAATTCTCAATTGCCAGGGCCATCTGCTTGACAATTGATTGCATTCTGCCTGATGGTACACCTCACACTGAAATGTGGAGATTATATGTTTACAGGTATGTCTGAGTTGCATGTGATAAGGATCATGTGATACTTGGGCAGTGCTGCAGAGCAGCAGTACTCAGCCTTGCTATGTTTCATTGTATGGCATCAATCGTTTTGTGGAAGGGGACAGTCTCAGCTTTCTTGAATTAAACATCAGAGAAACCAAAGTCATTAGGGTGTCGAGTGCTGGCTCTGGAGTCAGACAGCTTTTGGGTTTAAACTGACTCCATCATTTACTATCATGTGACTCTGAGACTGTCAGTCAAACTCCTTGAGCTCTCAATGTTCTCATCTGCTGAATGCGAATAAGAATACTCCCTCAGATGTTTCTGATGGGAATAAAGTATAATAATTAATGTAACATACTCTATACAATGCACGGCCCATATTAAGGGTATGGTCAAAGTCTGCTGTTAGAACCACCCTGCAATTAGGGAATATTTCAGCCCTCAATTCTCAGTTTCCTCTCAGAAAATGGCAGTGGCTTATACTCCCTTTGTCCTAGAAGGACTTCTAATTTCCCCCTAGTTATTATATGATTCAGGTATTCATTTGGTCATGAATGGCCCAAACAGAGGTTAGGGTCTGGTTCCTTTGGGGCTTATGCACAGACACAAGAGGTCAGGAGGACCCTAGGGAGATGTGCTGGCTGGTTGATTAATGCCCCCCTTTCTGAACACATTCCCTCCATCCCCCTGACATTTGATGGAGGTGACTACAGTGCTGTGTGGAGCTGGGCTGACACTTGGAGATGATGGGGAAATATTCCCTGGGAAAGACAGGCTCTTGAATTCCCTTGGCTTCTGACTTTGATCCCATCTCCCCAAAAGAAGTAAGAGGAATCCTAATAAACTGTAAGGCTGATCTCAGTGTTCCCATTCTCAAAAATGTATTAATGGCATCCCACTACCCACAGATAAAGTCTGAGGTCCTAAATATGAACCAATCTCTACAACATGCAGGTGAGGGATATACAGTCCTCAAACAGGTGGAGTCAACCAAGAGTGGAGACAGGTGTGAACTGCAAAATTAACTGAAAATTTCCTCGCTGGTAAAACAATTCTGCACAATTCCAAGAGAAGCAGCCACTCAGTCATGTCCAATTCTTTGTGATGCCATGGGCACGCAGTGGTAAAGATTCTGCCTGCCAATTGAGGAGATGCAAGAGACATGGGTTCAATCCCTGAGTCAGCAGATCCCCTCAAGTAGGAAATGGTAACCCACTCCAGTATTCTTGCCTGGACAATTCCATGGACAGAAGAGACTGGTGGGCTACAGTCCACGGCATCACAAAGAGTCAGACACGACTGAGAGACTGAGCACACACACACAATAGTATTATTTACTAGTGATAATTCATAAATTTATTAGCATATGCTAGAAAGTGATAAAATCATATTACCTAGTCAGAACTAAGCTCAGGCATCAAGCATATCAAAAGGGAATGAGATGACAGAGGTAGATGATGGGTAACCAAGTTCAAGGACGGATGCTTAAATACTTTATTCTTAGGCAAGCACCTCAGCCTCTCAATCACAGCCTATTTGTTCTCATAGTACATGTTATTCTAACAGGCTTAATTATCTGGCCTCCAGTTCCAGAACAAATTAGAGTCAGCTAAATTGATGGGAGCAGAGAACTGTTACAAATAGACCTACCGTCATCCCTGAGACATGTAAGACACTCTTCCTGCCCACCAGCCCTCTATTTCTCATGGGTTTACACTGCCTTTCCCTCCAACATTCCTCATATAATATGATTTCAATTCTCTCTGTCACCTTAGGTCTGTCCTTTAAACCTACTCCATTTTTTAATATCCCCTTAAAGCAAAATTATATACAACATTGCATGTGTGGCTTGGCCAAAAATTATTGGAGCCCAGGTTTTATGAAGAGGTCACAAACTCAACCACTTCCAGAGACAATGGAATACAGCAAATGAACAAAGAAATCAAGTACAAGACAATAACAAATGGTGTCTCTAATGGTGAATAAATGAAGAGGGAATGCCCAAAGGCATTCTTGCATTTGATACAAGAATGTCCAATAGTCTGACCCAGATGATTTGTGTAAGCCAATTGGGACGTGGCATTTGGCCCAATAAGACTGAAAGAAAGAATGAATATTCCAAGTCTGGGGGAGAAGTGTCTTCATCCCTCCTTTTGGACACAAACAAGGAAGTGTGAGCCATCAACTTGCTCCTGGATGTCATCTTACAACCTTGAGAGGAGTGCCTGCCAGAGGAAGTCAGGACAGGAAGATGGAAAGAACCCATGGCCTGGATGACATCACAAACTGCCGAACTGACCAATCCCAGGGCACACTCGAACTCCTGACTTAAGTAAGAGAATAAATGTTCTCATTGTTTAAGGCGGTTTGCATTGGGGATTTTCAACTTGCCCTCAACAGCATCTTAGAAAATACAGAATTCAAGTTGTAACATTTAAGCTCTGTGATAACCAAGTAAGACTTAGCTGGTAGTAGTACAGATTCTTCAAACACTTGGAACGTGAGACGTGCTCTAAGTGTAAAATACTCACAGAATTTAAAATAAGACTTAGTATTAGAGGTATAAAAAATACCTCAGTATAGTTTCCATACTGATCACACCTTGAAAAAATATTTTGGGATATGCTGGATTAAATAAAATATATTCATAAAGTTAATTTCATCTGTTTCTTTTTACCTTTTTTTTTTAATGTGGCTACTAGAAATTTTTCAAAATTTTATTTATTTTTGCCTGCATCAGGTCTTCACAGATGCATGAGGGTTTTCTCTAGTTGCAGCGAGCGGAGGCTACTCTTCGTTATGGAGCACAGGCTTCTCATTGCAGTGGCTTTTCTTGCTGTAGAGCAAAACTTGAGACTATATATGTACTCATGTTATATTTCTACCAAACAGCATTGGTCTAGTAATTGTGCTCTCTCAAGCAGCCTTAAGGCCATTAGGTGACATGGACCTATTTATTCATATTTCACTTACTGTCAACAAACATTTCTGCACTTTTCTTACCCCTTCTTTGGGAAAGTCATTTTTCTCCATTCTGTTTTCTATACAGTAATTTTTCTCAGCCTAGCTGAAGAACTTACATTGATTCTAATTATCCTAAGTCCACTGAAATAGCCCAAAGGGCATGTTGGAAATCTGGGGGGAGGCAATTTGGGTTGTCACATGATGAGGAGGGGCACTACAGTTATTTAGTGGGCAGGGCCTTGCACATCTCATAGAGGTGAAGAGAAGTCACTTCCCCCATGTCATTCCTATAGATGAAAAAATATGCTTATACATACCTGGACAGAATAAAATTCCCTTTCAGTTATAAATATGGTTACTTAGGGTTTTTTGTTGTTGGTGGTGGTTTTGCGTGAGTTTAATGTAAGCTACTTTTCTAGGAATGCAGCTACTGTGAAATCAAGGGAGAGATATGCTTTGTTTGGTCAGAACTTTAGAATTTACTCATCGTTTTAGAAAAATCACATCATTTGTAACAATGGAACCACTGGTATCTGGGTCACCAGCATAGTTCCACAGCATTTGAGCTGCTATAGTAAGACAATTCTATGCATATGTCCTAATATATTTATTTCATCCTGATTTCAAAATGTTAAATAGAAAAAGTGTCAATACTATTCAATTGAAGATTGTCTCACATCTATTAAATCCAAACTAATTCATTGTATCAGAGGCAAGAATCTGGTTGGTTCTGACAAAACACAATGTATGCATTCCTAAAAAGTCACCTCTCTACAGCAAACCACCTGATAAATCACAGGGCCTCAGGGAAAGTGGAGTGAGGGCCCCAATGCTCAGAAATTTCAATAGCAACACATTAAAAAAAAGAACCTAATAAAAATGGCGGCACAGTTTTACACGTGTTAATGGCCAAGGAACATATAAGTAACTAGAGGCATGTCATCTTGGAAGAGATCTGAGGTTTGCTTGTACAAGTCTGAGCAGTGGAAGGGCTGCAGCTTGTGTTACTGAGGAGGAGGGTGGGCTGACTGGATGGCGAGACAAGCTGTAACACCAGATTTGGGTCAATGTGGCTTCCAACTCGGGGCTTACCGAGTGGCCTGGCGATGCAGAAGACGCAGGAGACCCAGGTTCAATCCTTGGGTGGGGAAGAACCCCTGGAGGATAGCCCGGCAACCCACTCCAGTATTCTTGCCTGGAGAATCCCATGGACAGAGGAGCCTGGCAGGCTACAGTCCATAGTGTCGCAAAGTCAGATGCAACTAAAGCGACTAAACAGACACGCACGGCTTCCAACTCGAGGTGAACTGAGGTGGCTGGTCGATGTCTGGGTGGTGCACACACTTATTTTGTGCATTCTACGGGCTGAATTCATTTGGGTGTGGTTTTCTGCGTTCCCTTTGTGTGGATAAAACCGTGCATAAGCAAACACAAATGCTCAAATCGTGCCCTTATGTTACAGTCACATTGAAACAAATTCATGTTTCCAAAACAAGTATGATGGCAGAACCGAATGTACTACATATGTCTCCTAGCATCATTTTATTCTAAAATTGCTTCCCCCCAAAAAAATAAATAAAATTGCTTCCCTTTTATTTCTCTTGTCATTACATTCATGACATTACAGTGATATTTGGGAATTACATACATAATGAATAGGTAGATTATGTCATCTCTGACATTCCTCTCACAATAACAAAAGTGGGATAACAAAATATTTTCTATAGAGAGAGCACTGGGCCTGAGAGGACTGAGAATCTCGG
Source organism: Bison bison bison (assembly GCF_000754665.1). Taxonomy (NCBI): domain Eukaryota; kingdom Metazoa; phylum Chordata; class Mammalia; order Artiodactyla; family Bovidae; genus Bison; species Bison bison. Next base: position 6,670,990 of record NW_011494867.1, read on the forward strand.
TTCTAACCTACTGGGCGGTTGTTTAAGAATTGTTGTTCTATGCAATTGTTATTCCTCTTGAGTTGTGTCATCAATAGATCTGGTAAGTGTGTCTCCCACTGTGCCATTCAATTTTTTCCAGGAAACAATTTTTCCCAGGACAGAACTAAGGAGTTCAGGTCATGCCACTAAAAATCACCAAGACTTCCATCAACCATCACCCTAAACCTTCACTCAGTACCCAAACCACCTAACTTTTCATATCTGTCCATTGTTTTCAGAGGCTAGCAAAAGAAACCCTGCCCGGGGCTCCCCTGGTGTTGAGCCAGACCACACTGTCCACCACATTCACAGGATCCTGCAATCTAAAATTCTCACCCACATCTATTCTGGTTTTGTTTTTATAAATGGAGACCTTTGTAAAGAAAAGGAAAGTGATTCTAGGGCTGGAGTGATAATTCACAAATTCACTCAAGAAGCATCTTAAAATGCATATTCCCAGGTCCTACTCCATACCTGGAGGTAATTCCTGGAAATTGGTATTAAGAATGATCTTTACAGGAGTTTCTGATGTGGAGCAGTTACACTTAGAAGCAAACATCTCAATCATCATCTATTTCTTCAGATGAAGAAATGGTGAATAATGGTGAATACCAGTAAATATGAGTACTATGCTACAGGCTGGGTTTCAGAGCCAGGGTGGCATCCCACTCTAGTACTCTTGCCTGGAAAATCCCATGGATGGAGGAGCCTGGAAGGCTGCAGTCCATCGGGTCGCTGAGGGTCGGACATGACTGAGCAACTTCCCTTTCACTTTTCACTTTCACGCATTGGAGAAGGAAAGGCAATCCACTCCAGTCTTCTTGCCTGGAGGATCCCAGGGACAGGGGAGCCTGGTGGGCTGCCATCTATGGGGTCGCACAGAGTCGGACATGACTGAAATGACTTAGTAGTAGTAGTAAGAGATACACGGTATAATACAAAGAAATGACTGTCACAAAAGAAGCACGTGTTACAATAAAGCAGTTTCTCAACCTTTTTCCATGATCTCTCCAACCTAAACTCAAGCTTTTTTTTTTTGGCTGTGTCTCACAGTATCTTAGTTCCCAAACAGGGCTTGACCCCTGCACACCTCCCCCTGCCCTACACACACACACACACACACACACACGCATGCACATGCATGCATGCAGTGGAAACTCAGAGTCCTAACCACTAAGCCACCAGGGAAGTCCCAAATCAAGCATTTTTGGATACTGTTTTCCTAATTTCCTCCCACCATGAAATTTTATATACAGTATATTTTATGTATTATATGTATATCTGTGTTTTAGACATTAAAAGAATATATTTTGTCCCCCAAGAATGAATTTTTGCTCCCTTGGGGACAATATTGGCCCAACTGAGAAGACATGTGATTAAGGTATATAAAAAAGATGCTGGGAGAGCAGAGAAAGGGGTGACTCACTGCCTGGGACCATCAGGGAGGACAGAGGAGGAAGTGACATTTGAACCAGGTTTTGCAGGATGAGTAAGATTTGCCATCTGGGAAAGGAAGGGAAGTGGTTCTAGAAGGAAAAGCTCTCAGGCATGTGTGTTAAATGTTTGCATAGCACTGTGTGCTCTGAGGTCTACACATCTACAGAAAGACTGGGGAATTTAAAAATACAAATTTTAGTACAACTTTAGATACAAACTGACTCTTAGGAGGTATCAAGAGGAGGTATCACCCCTTTTGGGGGTGAGGGGTATATACGGAGCAGAAGCTGTGAAGAATGTTGAGTTATTAAAGGTAGGTATTTGGTTCCTTTAATTTCAGCCTATGTCTCAGATGGAAAGACTCCTGAGTAATAAATAATAGAGCACACTTTGGGCATATTTCATTCACCACACTCCCAGACACACTTCGAATACCATTCAAAGAGAGTCGTGAAATCTCTGATTAATATACAACACAGAGCTCTCTCTATACACTCTCAAGGGTAAAAATACTGCTGAAAAGCCAGTTCTTTTAAAAGCTGAGCATCTAACACCACCTTGTGAATGATAATAAATGGCAGGCTAAGTCAGAAGGTAGACTGGCCCTCTCTCTGGGTCTGAAAGTATTATATACACAGAAACACATGCCAGTTCTTCAGCCAAGAGGACAGGATGGTCTTCCAGAGAGATAAGATCTCCTATGAGACTCTTGGTATTTCCCAATTCCAGTTTGGTCAGAAATAGCAACCCTAACTCTCATGGATTGTTTTCCCATTCTGTTTTTTTCCCTTCATATTTCCCTTTCAGGCTGCACTAGGAATGTGTGTCTATTTGTTAGTAAAATTATATGGCAATAATTTTCCCTAAGGTCAAAGAAGTTTAGGACTTTTCACCAACCCCAGCTCCCTCCCTGGCTTCATGGAGTTTGTCATCCACTGAAAGAGACAAGCACTGCGCACAAAACTATAGGGCTAATTTCAAACGTGATCATGACAAGGGAAAAATAAACAGTATTAGACAAATGAAACAAACATAACTTAGAACCCACAACTACACATGCACATCAAGATGCTTCACACTGTGCAGGGCACCACGGCAAAGACAGATTTATATTATGCATAAGGAACAAGAAGAGAAAGCCAATCTTCCTGAAAGAATTATGCCTATGTTTGCCCACTCTAATTATTATAATTAGAACTCCATCCACTTGAATGAGGACTGTCCAGCATCAGATTTATTTCTTAATGGTCATCATGGGCCCAAAGAGAATTATGCAAGGATACTGCACACAGCATTGTTTACAGAAGGAAAAGTAATGACCCAAGTGCCCATAGTAAGGGGATTCAGTTCAGTTCAGTTCACTCAGTCATGTTCGACTCTTTGCGACCCCATGAATCGCAGCACGCCAGGCCTCCCTGTCCATATGCAAAGAGTCTACCTACGCAGTATTCAAAAGAATGTGCTAGGGTTATAGATACTAATATGAAACTACATCCAAAACACTTTGTTGGATTAAAATAAACAAAATGTAGCATTCTATCCATTTACATGTAGAGTGTGCTTCCATTTGTGTGACATTTAAGTAGAGGAATATGGGTTCAAGTAAACTTGCACATACACAGAATTCCTCTGAAAGAATACAGAAAAAGTGATAACAGCGATTGCCTCTGGAGGCAAGAACTGGGTATATGAAGTCAGGAGTGGTAACAGACATCATGTTCATAATGTTTACTTTACTATTTTTAGAAGCTTGCCACATCTGGTTAAAGAAAAATTATCTCAAACATCATATATGGAGAACAGAAGTGTTAACCAATAATAGAAACCATTCACTTTGTAATCTGCTTCCCATCCCAAGTCTGTCTGCTTAACAGCATTCTCTAAATGTTAAGAAATAAGGTCAGTGGCATTGGATGGGTGGAGAGCAAGGTTCAAATACTATTGAGGAGGAAGCCAAGAAGTAAAGAAAGGGCAGGGCAGGGGGTGGGGGGAAGCAGTAAAGGCTTGTGTGACCAGCAGACAAAGCTTCACGGGATGTTGATCATAAAGATTGGAGGATGCACCTCTGGTGGGGAACATGATTTTAAGTGGTATATAGACACTTTGCTGGACAAAATTGATTCACGTAATGAAAAAAAATCATTCCCTTTTCAAATCTTTTTTATTCCTTGGATACAATAAAAGAGAAAGTCTCAGTTTGATACAAGTATGTCTTTATGGCCTCTGGGTACTCTCCTGGAGTTAAAATTTGATAACAGTGTTTTGACCTAACTATATTTCTTTTCACTCATATCCTTCTTAGTGCAAGTAACTTTAGCTTCCATTTGTGGTCGTGACATAAAGTTTCCTTCTAAAATAGATGTAGTTGATTTCAGTTTTTAAAAATGAACCATTTTCAGTGAAAATATTAAGTAACACGAGAGGTACAGGGAGATGTCAAAAACTGTGCATGTGATACATGAATGACTGTTGTTTGGGAAGCCGTGAGTTGAAAGAAAAATTATCCTCAGCCTTAGAAGTTGAGAATTACCCAGAGCTGAGAAGTCGCACAGTTATGTAGTTGTGACTGTTGTTGGTTTTTCATTTTCATCCCACTGAACGAGCACTAAAGAAAAATGAGGGAGGTTCTTATTACAGAACTGAACTGAAGCTGCAGTTCAGTTTTCTTTGTCAGTGGTATTTAACAAGAATATCTTTAGTTTCCTAGAGCCGATTCTTTGGATGGCTAATACTTAGAACCAAGAGTGCAGGCCGCACGCTGAAGGCCTAATTAAAAGTGTGATTCTTGCCCTAGTGTGTCACACTAGCCCTTCTGTTGGCCTCCCAGGAGAGAAGAAACACCTCCACTGAAATCACATTTTCCGACTTTCTCCTTCTCCAGTGCAACCACTTTTTCATTAGCTAATCCCAATTAGAACATTTTTTTACTAAAGCCATAAATCTCTGCCACTCTCAATAAACATAAATTATATAGTAAATAATCATATTCTGTATCTATCCAAAAAAATAAGAACCTCTTTTTTTTTCCCAGTTTATGAGACTCAGAGTTGCTAAGTCAACACTCAGGCCTTTTGATTTGGGTTTCCCCCTCTCATCCATCAGCCGTCTTAAATGCAACACTTCTCTTAGGAAGAAAATGATCACCAATGAACTTTTCTAAAATTAGCCACATTCTCTTTCTTCCTCGTTGTGAGCAATTTAACGGAGTGGGAAGAGCTGGATCATTGTGCTAAAACCTACCTCTGCCATTTACTGGCTGAATGACCTGGGATACTCCTCAGCTGGCTCAACTGAGGAGACAGACCTTGTAAGATTTTGTTTCAAAATAAATGGAGAAACTAAATATACAAGGTTTAGCACAGTGCCTGGCACAGAGTATGTGTGCATTCATATTAGCTGTTCATACTGTAGAAATAAAAGTGGTGATTTTTGTTGTTGTTCTTTTTGTGGTCAGCAATTGCTTAACCCAACATTTCATAGGTTAAACTAATTAAAAGAAACATAGCTTATCCTGTGATTGATTTTCAAGCTCATTTATTAGCCATTTCTCTATGGTTTAGTTTAATTAAATTGAGCAGCATATCAAATATTGATTTTAATAAAATCTTGATTAATATTTGAGCAATTATCAAACATGATTTTTCATGCCATTCCTGCATTTCAATGAAACCAACCTAAAAACTAATTTGCTTTTAAATGAAGAAGTGATTTATATATATATTTATATATACACATTTATATATATATATATATATACACACACACACACACATACCTCAGGCTATTTTCAAAAATAAAGAAAAAATGGCCCCCCAGTCTTTTTATTAGCATTAGCAAAGATAAGATGCAATGTCTGACCAGCACTGCAAAACCTTAATCCAGGCAGTCATGTCATTTCCAATCAGTAGTGAAAGAGGAAAAACAAAATAGAATCAATTTCTTTGATAAATATTAATTTAGCACCCACTTTGTACAAGGCACTGTCCTACACCATCCAACGCAAGTTGAGGTTGAAAGAGCTAATCCTGCAGCCAGTTTTAACATGTGTGGAAGAATTCAGCCACACAGGAAGTCCATTATTTTATGCAATAATAACCAGAGAAGTTTCAACTCTTGAAATTACTTTGTTGTGGAATTTATGTGTATAGGCTCACTCTTAGGAGAATAAGATGTAAATGTGATGGTATAAATTATCAGTAGGATCATATTAACAATTACCATGAATATAAGACGTTCAGTAAGTTTTGGTTTGATAGTTAAGTGCTTAAAATTTTTCTAGCCGATATGTATTGCAACAGCGCCACCTAGAGGATTCTTAAAAACATCACAGGGTCATTTCCCCGGACTCAGCCATTCTTCCTATTTAGGCAGAAAGAAAAGTAGGTACTGCATTCTGGGTCTTCTGTCATTTAGAGCAGTTCTATCCATCTATTTGGCACCTTCTTAAATCTTTAGATTTCTACAGAATAGCTAAATAAAATTGAATATGCTGAAAATCACAACACATTTGTGCAGAGGATCCCAATTTTCCCCCTGGAAGAAGGGGAATTGGTGTGTCCTGGGACATTATGATGTGAACCACAGCAGTCCCCCTCCCTGGGGCACAAACCCTCCTTATTCTGTCCTAAATCCCAGACAGGTGAGCACTTAAAGCAGACTGGCTATTTGGTAACAGGTCAAAGTCTTATTCCAACACTTATTTAGAAGAGTCAAGAAGTTAACTTTCTATTGTTTACTCCAGCAGATCCACTTACTAACTCCCTTCTGCTGCCCAGTGTTCTGGGGGTGGGGTTGAAAGGGAAAAGACAGAACATTTCCCATTTTGTATAGTCCTCATTCTTTTTTTTTTTTTTTTTGTAATTTTTCTCAACCAGGTAACTGCTTTGGAGGCAAATTAAAAGGATTAATGTTTAGATAATAAGTGAGTTCTTCGTAAGAACTAGCACTCTCCTTGTGTTATGTGGTTTCAGAATTGCAGCCGACTCTTCTCCCAGCTGACTGCACCCTCAGAGGGGAATGGCAGAAATGCACCTTCAGTAAGGCAGGTAGGTGCTCATCTTCACTGCCACTTGAGGGTGCTGTCTGCCTCAGGACGGACAGACTCACAACTTGCCATGCAAGACAAAATGTAGAAATCTGAGTTAGCCACACCTTCTTGCCTGTGTATAGGAAGTCAGTGTTCTACATAAACACACTAGTAAACAGCAGGGAGCCAGTACGGGAACAGTCATGGTGATTCTCTAAATTTCAAGTTAAGCACTTCGACCTAGTTTTTCAAAGTAAGACTAGGTTTTAGCTAGAGAACTCATTTCCCATTCTGTAAGGAAAAGCCACAGCTAAAGTCACACCAAACTGCAATAATCTTAGTTCTCTTGAAACATCTTCCATTTTCTTGCCCACTCTTTCCCTTCTATTCAACCTTCACATCTGTTCACCTAACGAGTGTCTGATTCTTTACGACTGTGCTATGTGAAAGTTGCTCAGTCGTGTCTGACTCTTTGCGACCCCATGCACTATACACTCCAGGCCAGAATACTGGAGTGGGTAGCATTTCCCTTCTCCAGGGGATCTTCCCAACCCAGGGATAGAACCCAGGTCTCCCGCATTGCAGGTGGATTCTTTACCAACTGAGCTATCAGGGAAGCCCCAAGTGCTATGAAAGCAGGGCTATTCCTATTTTATTCACTGCATTCCCATGTATTCCCATGGTTCTTGTGCAAACACTCCATCAATATTTTTGAAGGAACAATTCCCCTATGTAAGTATGATTCACCTCAAGAAGGACTCTGAGGCTTCATATATTATCTCCATCACTTTGCCTTCCAAACATGTGCCTCAGTTGTGCTTCCTCACTTACCTTGTCCTCTTAATCCCTACAGTGGTCAGAAGAAAAGCCCAAGACTCCATAATGTAAGCTGCTTCTTGCTAGTCAAGGCTTACAGCAATTCCACTTGGGAGCCTGGTCACAATCTCCAGACGATTCTAGGATCTGCAGACTACCCATCTCAGCTACTGAGTCACTGCAAGAGAAGTGGTCAATCAAAATATTATATTTGCAGGACGCCTCTTTCTCCGATGTCTGGTGTTCTCTTAGGAAGCAGCAGTCAACTGGGAGGAAGATGAGAACCCTCCCTCTTTACAAGTAGATAACAAAGTCTTCTCTCTTGTATGCAGTTGGCCTAACAGCATAAAAGGAAGATATCTTTGTTTCTGATTGGAGCACTTACTGTATCCATGGAAGGACTATGATATTTTGGAACTAGGTAAACTGAAGAGTGTAAAACAGGCACTCAGAGAAATCCTGGGAAATTTCAGAGTGATATGAAATGGGATTTATCACTTTGGACTCTTATTCTGTCAATTGGCTTTTTTGCCTCAGAGACTGTATCTACAAGCTTGACAGGTTCAAGGAGTCGCTGTGAGGGCAACTGAGGCTGGGTATATCAAAGTGCTTGGAAAACTATGCCCAGCTAACAAAAAATGAGAGAGAAGAAATTGTTAACAGAAGGACCACAGACTTCCCCAATACCAATTATATTTAGTTTTTAAGGGTCTGGAGAGAATATTTCACTGCTTACATCCTCACATGGGTTTAATTAAGAAAGAAAACTTATAGAAAAATTAGCCAAGCATATCCTAAATGATAATCAGTAGATTCTGAGAGTAAGAACCCGGTAGAGATCACATAGGGTACAATAAAGGGGAAACACCATATATAGTTGTGTCATTGTGTTTCCGTATTTGTAATTGTATGGATGGAAATATACATGCAGAGTATGATGACTAAACATTTTTCACTCAGTCACCTTAGACAAAGCTATACTTTTTATTCATTCATAAAAAATGTTTTTATCGTAATTACTGAAAACTGGAAAAACAGAATAAGAGTTTCCTGAAATGAACAAAAGATATCAAGCCACAGTTTCAAGAGGCACAACAAATGCCTAGCATTTTGTTTGTTTTGCTTTAATTTAGTTTGTTTCTTTTGTTTATGGATGTTCAATTTTCTCCAGCACCATTTATTGAAAAAGCCATGTTTCCTTCACCGAATGCTTCTTCACCTTTGACAAAAATCAGCTGGGAATATTTGCGTGGGATTATTTTGAGGTTCTCTCTTCTGTTGCATTGATCCATATATTTAGCTCTCCACCAACATAACCTAGTCTTGATTATTGTAGCTATATATCTTGAAATTTAGTACAGTGGTTTCTCCAACTTTATTCTTCCTTTTCAGAATTGTCTCTGCTATTTTGTTTTTCAATACAAATATTAGAATAATCTTCTCTGAATCTTCAAAAAATTTTGCTGGGATTTTGGCAGGAATTGATCCTGTACATCAGTTTGGAGAGAACTGGCATCCCTTCATTTACTTTGATCTTCCTTTTCTTCAATCAGCAGTTCATAGTATGAGGCATACAAATCCTATGCAAGTTTTGTTATATTTACACCTGAAGATTTCATTTCTACAAGTTGTTTTCATAGATTCCATGGCATTTTCTACATATTCAATAATCTCCAAATAGGGACAGTTTTATTTCTTGATTTTCAATCTTTTGAAAATCATTTGCCTTTTCGGTCCTTTTCTTGCTTTACTGCACTGGCTAACTGGTCCATCACTGTGTTAAGGAGTAGCAACAGAGGACATCCTCTCTTTTTCCCAATTTTTGGAGAAAAGCATTTGTCTTTCAGCATGAAGTACATTAACTGTAGCTTTTTACACACTCTTTATAAAGCTACAGTCCATGGGGTTGCAAAGAGTCGGATATGACTGACTAACACTTTAAGAAGTTATAGAAATTCCCTTTTATTCCAAGTGTGCTGTTTTTTTTTTTTTTAATCATGAACTGGTATTGAATTCTGTCAAATTCCTCTTTTTGCATCAATTATTAATCATGTGATTATTTTTTCTTCCTTAGTCTGTTAACTATTGTCTACTGACTGACTATTGAATGATGAACCAACTTTGCATTCCCTGGGATAAACTCCGGTTGGTAATGGCTTATAATTCTTTATAATTGCTATTTCTATTAGCTAATATCTTGTTAAGGGTTTTACACATACACTCATGAAAGATACTGGTCTATAGTTTCCTTCTCTTCCTTTTTTAATACTGTCTTTGTTTTTTATAACAAGATAATGCTAACTTCATAAGATGAATTGGTATGTCTTCCCCCTTCTACTTTTGGAATGATTGTGTATAAATGATATTAATTAGTCTTTAAACATTTTTGCAGATTTCTTTGGTGAATCTCCAGTGGAAATTTCTTTCGGGGAATTTTCAAATTATAAATTCAATGTCTTGAATATGTACACAGCTATTTAAATTATGTATTTCAAACTGGGTTTTTGTGGCAGGTGATTTTAAGGATTTGGTCCATTTCATCTAAACTGTAAACTGTATGCATGCAAAGTTGTGCATACTATTCCCTAACTTTTTAAATCTCTGCAAAGTATGTAGTGACAGTCCATGTTTCATTCTGATACTGCTTATGTGTGTTTTCTCCCATTTTTGTCTTTGTCCATCTTTCTAGAAGTTTGCAAATTTTATTGATATTTTCCAAGTACCAACTCTGATCTTCTCTATTGTCTTCTGGTTTTAAGTGTTTGATTTCTGCTCTTATGTTTATGATTTACACTCTTCTGCTTCCTTTGGTTTTTTTGTAAGTTCTCGATATGAGAGCT
>NW_011494867.1:6681229-6681544 GCF_000754665.1 Bison bison bison
GACTCTTCGAGACCTCATGGACTGCAGCCTACCAGGCTCCTCCGTCCATGGGATTTTCCAGGCAAGAGTGCTGGAGTGGGGTGCCACTGCCTTCTCCGATGGAGGCCTGGTGTGCTGCAATTCATGGGGTCGCAAAGAGTCAGACACGACTGAGCAACTGAACTGAAATGAACTGAACTGAATGGAGTTTTGGGGCTTCCCTGGTGGCTCAGAGGTTAAAGCATCTGCCTCCAATGCAGGAGACCCGGGTTCGATCCCTGGGTCGGGAAGATCCCCTGGACAAGGAAATGGCAACCCACTCCAGTATTCTTGCCT
>NW_011494867.1:6681644-6683409 GCF_000754665.1 Bison bison bison
TCTCTATTGTCTTCTGGTTTTAAGTGTTTGATTTCTGCTCTTATGTTTATGATTTACACTCTTCTGCTTCCTTTGGTTTTTTTGTAAGTTCTCGATATGAGAGCTCGCTTTAAAATGTTTTACCTTTTCTAATGTAATAATTTAATGGCTATAAATTTCCCTCTCATCATTGCTTTAGTTATATCCCACAATTTTGATATGTTGTATTTTCATTTCCATTCAGTTCACTGTATTTCTATTCTCTTAAGATCTCTATGATTCATGCATTATTCAGAAATGTGTTGTTTATTGTCCAAGTGTTTGGAGATGTTAATATTATCTGTTATTGATTTCTAACTTGACTCCACTGCCCCTGGAAACATACTCTGTTTGATTTTAGTTCATTTAAATTTGTTGAGGTTTGTCTTATTGCCCAGGATGGTATATGCTCTGTGGGTACATGAAAAGAACATATATTCCACTGGTGTTGGTTAGAGAATTCTGTAAATGTCAAGTAGATTCTGTTGGTTGATAATGCCAAGTTCTTTATCGCTGGTAGTTTTTGTTATTCTTCTATCAATCATTGAGAAAGGGGTCTTGAAGTCTTCAATTGTTATTGAAGATGTGTCTATTTCTTTTAATTCTGTCACTTTCTATAGTTTGCAGCTCTGTTGTTTGATGCATACCTTTTTAGATTTGCTGTATCTTCTCTGTGGATTGATCATTTTATCCTTAAATAATTTTCCTTTTATGTGTGGTAATTTTCTTTGCTGTGAAGTCTATTTATGAGATATTAACATTCTTGCTTATTTGGATTAATGTTTACATGGTATTTCTGGCTCCTTAGTGGAAGTGACTAGAGAGCTAATAAACACAGCTGGAGGTGTCTCTCCATAGGGTTTGCCTGTCCACATGAGGGTGGCTGGTTGCTAGTAGTTGGCTAGAGTACAGTGGTTATTTTCAAAGTGTTTCCATCTTGCTGGCTGGCCCTTCCTGATCCTTGGACTCAAGCATAGGGTTTTGGATTTTTTGTTTTTCATTTCTGTGCCTATCGGCATTTCTGCATTACCAGCTTCTTCAGTTCCTAGTCTGGGATATAGGAGGCAAAAAAGAAACCCAGGTAACTTACACTCATGTCATTCCTTGGGTCCCAAGGTCCCTGGGCAATCTGCCTGATTTACTCCATCTGTCAAAGTCTTCTTGGGTTTGTACATATAATTTGCATGACTTTTAGTTATATTCCATGGGAAGAATAAGGAAACATACATCTACTCCATCTTTCAAAAACAGAAATTACTGGTCATTTTTTGAAGAATTCTGACAATCTCTCCGTGTGCTTAGTCTGTATCCATTTAATGTAACTGTTGATAAATCAGAATTCTACAATTATATCTTTCTTTTCTGATTGTTCCATTTGTTTTCTGTCCCACTGTCTGTCTTTCTCTTTTAGGTTATTTGAACAACTTTTAGTACTCCAGTTTATCTATTATGCTATGGAGGCCTGCTGCTGCTGCTGTTGCTGCTGCTAAGTTGCTTCAGTCGTGTCCGACTCTGTGTGACCCCATAGACAGCAGCCCACCAGGCTCCACCGTCCCTGGGATTCTCCAGGCAAGAACACTGGAGTGGGTTGCCATTTCCTTCCCCAATGCAGGAAAGTGAAAAGTGAAAGGGAAGTCGCTCAGTCGTGTCAGACTCTTCGAGACCTCATGGACTGCAGCCTACCAGGCTCCTCCGTCCATGGGATTTTCCAGGCAAGAGTGCTGGAGTGGGGTGCCACTGCCTTCTC
>NW_011494867.1:6683509-6687004 GCF_000754665.1 Bison bison bison
GGGTTTGGGGCTTCCCTGGTGGCTCAGAGGTTAAAGCATCTGCCTCCAATGCAGGAGACCCGGGTTCGATCCCTGGGTCGGGAAGATCCCCTGGACAAGGAAATGGCAACCCACTCCAGTATTCTTGCCTGGAGAATCCCATGGACGGAGGAGCCTGGTAGGCTACAGTCCACGGGGTCGCAAAGAGTCAGACACGACTTAGCAACTTCACTTCATTGTATTTGTATAAATTTTTATTGGTTCCTCTATGGATTACACACCTCACTTCAGAGTTTACTTAGAAGTACTACTTGAACACATCAAGTAGAATGTCAGGATACATCCCGTTAGCCTCCCTACTCTGTGTTGTGATTATTTTACACATTGCATTTACATACTTTTAACAATGTTTTGTTTTCAACCATCAAACATATTTAGAAGACTCAAGAGGGGGAAAAAATGTCTATTATGGAGGTCACCAAGTTTTTCAGCGAAGATCTAGACAGTAAATATTTTAGGCTTTTCAGGCCATACAATGTGAAGGTAATGATTGGAAATGACCATGTGGAAGCTTCTGGAATGTGGGCAGTGTTCTATCTCCTGACCTGGTTGGGGGTTACGTAGGCGTTCACTTTGTGGTAACTCACTGATTTTATATTTTCTTTTAGGCACGTGGCCTGTGTTAGTAACTCACCAATCAACTTTTGTGCACCAAACTGTCTTGTGTGTTATACCTAACAATGAAAGTAATTCTGAACTGAATAGACTAGAGACCTTTTGACTGTATTATCAGGGAAAAAGAAGGGGTATATAAAGTACATGGTTCTCTTATTGCTCCCTTCAGTCCTTTCTTTGAACAAAATTAAAAACCAGGAAATAGTAACAATTTTCCCTCACCCCTAAGATACTGAGACTATCTACTGGGTGCAGTGCACAACGATGGAAACTGCTTGCTGGAGCGATTAGTTTAAAAATGGGAATTGTGAAAAAATGAGATGAGAGGTAAATAAATTACACTAGATGAACATTTTAAGTGAATAACTGGAGAAGAGGAATAAGAGAACCAAGGGAAAGATTTTCTTTAGTGAGAAAGTCAGTGATACAAGTTATAAATTTTTTTTCATAGGGAGGGCATGAAGGAAAAGGAGGCTGAAGAGAAAGTAGTCAAGAAGGGAGAGAGGACAGAAATACGGGAGGGAAGTAAGGAGGGAAAGGCTAGAGAAAGAGAAAGCTGAGAAAGAGGGAAAGAAGGGAGTAAAGGAATGGAAGAAATAAGGAAGAACACTAAAGAAAGGAAATGACACAGAAAGTAATGTGGCTAAATGACCCATAGCGGGCACCTGACACAAGCCAAGTAGTTCACCCACATGATATCTTTGACACCTCACATAAACTCTGAGATACTGTCTTTCATATTTTATAAGTGAGGAAACAGAAGCTCTTATAACTTACTTTACTCACAGAAACACACCTAGAAACATCACCCTGCTGCTGCTGCTGCTGCTGCTAAGTCCCTTAAGTCATGTCTGACTCTGTGTGACCCCATAGACGGCAACCTACCAGGCTCCCCCATCCCTGGGATTCTCCAGGCAAGAACACTGGAGTGGGTTGCCATTTCCTTCTCCAATGCGGGAAAGTGAAAAGTGGAAGTGAAGTAAACTCAGTTGTGTCCAACCCTCAGCCTTCCAGCCTTCCAGGCTCTTCCATCCATGGGGTTTTCCAGGCAAGAGTACTGGAGTGGGGTGCCATTGCCTTCCTAGCTGCATGTAACTCCAAATTCTGTGCTCTAGGAAACCATTTAATTACAACAGAAAAGATTCTCTTACAGGAAGTAAATGCTTACGTTACACTTGAGTCCTGAAAAGAATTACCCTAGAGGTTGCCTTTGTCCTAATATAAAGTAGAAAATGGCTGATTTTCTGAAACTCTAAATCTGTCATTCTAAAATGGTACTGGGTCAGTTATAATACTTACTGATGTCACTGACATCCCCTAATTCTGCTTCAGTATTAAGGGCAATTTTCAAGCAAACTGTTGTTGCTGTTGCCGTTTAGTCGTAAGTCATGTCCAACTCTTTTACAACCCCATGGACTGTAGCAGGCCAGGCTCCTCTGTCCAAGGGATTTCCTAGGTAAGAATACTGGAGTGTGTTGCCATTTCCTTCTCCAGGGGATCTTCCCAATCCAGGGAGTGAACCCGAGTTTCCTGCACTGGCAGAGAGATTCTTTATCACAGAGCCATCAGGGAAGTCAAAGAATCTAGTGTACACTTTTTTGAGCAATATCACTAGAGTACTAGGAGAAGTTGTGTTTAAACTGACAAATAATGCCTTATTTTATGAGAAAATGGGCACAAAGTATACTCCTTGGCTCATTATTTAGTATTTGCCAACTGGTAGGAATGCCAGTTTCTATATGGGACGGTACTGAAAATACCAAGATAAAACTCGAGCTCATGAAGTTACCTGGGTTTCTTCAGATTAAACAGAGAGTAGAAACAAATTATTAGAGAGATTCCAGCAGAAAATTGTCTCACTTTCACAAAATTATATGTGAAGAACAGTAGACTTTATGTTCGCATGTACCACAACTTTGGTGGTCACTTCAAGAGTACTTGCAAAAAGTATTATTCATTAAGTCTTTCACTTTAGTTCAAAGTTATTGAACTATAGTTAGCATTTACTGTGGGTCAAAAGAAGTGGTGAGGGGATGAACAGAAGAGAAAAAGAGAAACAGAGGTTCCCATACACTGAGCATGGGTATAGAGAACGTGATAGATGCTGCCAAGATATTTTATACAGCACAGCTCTGGATATTCATTATAGTCCCTCAAAAAGCATAAAAATTAAACCATGCTACCTCCAAGGAATAATTAGAAGTGAAAATCAATACGGAGAAAATGGCTCATATTCTCCTCATTGATTTTCTGTGCACAGTGAGTCAAACTTGACTGTTGGTTGGAAGTCAGTTTGGCTACTTCTTATTACTTTTTTCAGCAGTTGGATACTCCTGCCAGTGCCTTTCATGCCGGAGTCTCTCTTTGCTCTAATCACAGCTGTCAGCTATTGAATGAGTTTGATACCCTGACTTCAGAAAGGAGGGGATTCGCAGACCACGCATATGCAGTCAGTTCCTTCATTAAAGCTGACTGACATCAGCGTTAACACGGTGCACTGCCACTGATTTTTAGAAGCAAAACAAATTGCTGCACAACCAAGTAGGAATCTCCTGGATCTAAAACACCCAGAGAGCCCAAGAATCAGTGTTTATACAATTTATCCAGTATTGCAGTATATGCCTGCACTTTTATCACTGAAAAGCATACAAGTTATCAGTGCAGAACTAGATCTGCAAACATACACACCAGCTCCTCCCCCAGAATCTCAGTTGCCCATTCCAAATGACCTTGGCTGGAGTGTCAAGTGTGGAGTGACAAGGCGGTATGAGTTAGCCATTGTGACTTGGCTTTTTGAGAAGCAGTAAGTTTCTCAAAGGAAAAAAAAAAAAAAAAAAAAAC
>NW_011494867.1:6687104-6701815 GCF_000754665.1 Bison bison bison
GCAGAACTAGAGCTTCAGCGAGTGTTTCTGTACATAACATAGTATCATCAAAGGGTAGGACTCCAAGCTGAAATGGATCATCTAGTCCCAAGCCAAGTTCAAAATTTTTCCAGGGCATCCCTGACCAGGAAGACAAGGACCTATTCAGATTCTAGATGACTTCCCTAGCAATAACTATGCCTTGTTTGGTGTAACGTACTTATTGGAAACAAAAGCACAAACTGAGTCAGTATTACAGGGAGCTGCTATAGTGGGGTCCCTATGGAGAAGCAGTCCCAACTTGACCATTTATATTTAGTGCATGCATGCTCAGTCGCTAAGTCATATCCAACTGTCTTTTGATCCCATGGACCAGGCTCCTCTGTCCATGGGGTTTTCTAGGCAAGTAATGGAGTGGGTTGCCAATTCCTTCTCCAGGGCATCTTCCCCACCCAAGGATAGAACCCGTGTCTCCTGCTTGGCTGGTGGATCCTTGACCACTGAGCCACCAGGGAAGACCTGTCTAGAGTTCAGTCATTCAAGTTCTCTTCAAACCCCAGGACGAGATGCCGACCCAACCACAAAATTTTCCCACTGTGCCTCAGGTACACTCTGTCTCTTCCTCCCAGACTACCAAGATACATCAATGCCCCTCGGAAGACCAAGAGACTTGTAACCATCCCTAGTTGACCTTTAACTCGTTTCCTCCCTCAGTTCCTCCAATACCCAATGGACTGCTCTTCTACGGAGATTTGCAGAAACTCAGCACTAACCTGCCACTTTTCAGCAACTCAGAAATGTGGGCAAATGGCTTTGTAAAAAATAAAATAAAGTTCTAGTGGGTTAAATATAAGTACTGGGTAGTAGCAGCTCTACAACTGAGGGAAGAGCAGCTCGGGGGTGGTACAACCACCACGAGAACCTAAGACGTTATGATGACACTTCACCTACGGTGTTGGGGGTTGCTGCTGCTGCTGCTAAGTCGCTTCAGTCGTGTCCGACTCTGTGCGACCCCACAGACGGCAGCCCAACAGGCTCCCCCGTCCCTGGGATTCTCCAGGCAAGAATACTGGAGTGGGTTGCCATTTCCTTCTCCAATGCAGGAAAGTGAAAAGTGAACGTGAAGTCGCTCAGTCATGTCCGACTCTTAGTGACCCCGTGCCTGCAGCCCACCAGGCTCCTCCATCCATGGGATTTTCCAGGCAAGAGTACTGGAGTGGGGTGCCATTGCCTTCTCCATGTTGGGGGTGGGGAGATGTAATTTAATAAATATATATTTACTATATACATACTTATTGTATGTGTGTGTGTGTGTGTGTGTGTGTGTGTGTGTATGTCTTCAATTAAAAAGAAATGCGCTTGGTGGGCGGGGGAACAAATGTGTCAGCCCTGACCCGGCAGCGCCTCAGCAACTCTGCGGGTCACAGGGCAGCTGAGTCTATACCTAATATCACCCCGGGGTCAGACGGAACCACGCCGGTTTATTTGCTCCAGAACACGTATCACACTTGGACAGTACTGCTTCGTTTGTCGCGCATTTTGTCTGTCTCCCGTTCTAGAATGTACCACAGGCCCAGAGAACGGGACACGGTAAGTGGTCAATAAATCGTTCTTGAACGGGGAATTGGCGGTTACCGAACGCGTACCTCAAGGAATGACTGACTGAAACTTCGAACGAACGAATCGAAGCCTGGCCTAAGTACCTCAGTTCTCAGCTCAGGTGAGCGCTGGGGACAACGGTCCCCAGCCCCTGGCTACGGCAGCCGGGAAGGTCAAGCCAGTTCCGGGCGGAAGTGCAAGCCCCGCAAGGCCCGCCCCGCGCGCACGCAGGCCCGGGTACCCACGCTTCCGGGAGATCACTTCCTCCACTGTCTCCTAGCAACGGCTGGAAGCGTTGTTGACATCCGAGGCCGCAGTGGCGCAGGTCTGAGCCCAGAGTCTCGCCGCCCATAAGATGGTAAATCCGAGATTTCTGTCAACAACCCGCCCGCCAAGGGTGCCGACAGGCAGGGTCCCTTCGCTGCCCAGTTCTCGGGGCCGCAGGGAAGGCTAGGAGCTCCAGAAGCTTCTTGGAGGGGCACACGGAGACGCTGGAGGGACCAGAGGGGGCGACCGTGGAGGAAGGGAAGATGTGTAGATGGGGGGAGCTTTCTTGGGGAATAGATATCTAGGGGTGTTTTCTGGGAGTAATACTTGAGGAGGAAGAATATCGAGAAAGAGACACGGAAGGGATGAAAGATCCTGAGGGGAATGAGTAATCTCCTCGACAGCGAGGGAAGTTTGAAAGGGGAAGAGGCACCATGGAGGAGAGAAAAATCACCCCGAAGGGAAAGAAAGACATGCGACAGCGCAAGGGAATGGAGAGGGGCGGGAAGGAGGAGCTGTTGAGGAGAGAAGAAAGAAAAATAGAAAAGAGGAAGTAGGGATGGGAGAAGGGAGGCGAAGAAAAGGAAAATGGAGGAAGAGAAAGGTCGAAAAAGAACAAACCGAAAGTGTTTTTGGTGTTTTGTTTGTTTGTTTGTTTTTAAGGAAGGAAAAGGTATTGGCGATGGGAATTAAGAGACTATATTATGAGGGCTCAGAAATCACGAAAGGAAAAAACACCTGGGAAAATAGAGGGACAGGCTGGGTCGAGCAGGGAGAGAGAAGTAAAACAGAAATAAAGAGGTCAGCGGATCTTGTAAGGAGCTGTGGACGTTGTCCTATAGATGGCACAAAAAAAGTAGTTATTTAATCCCCTGTACAGGTACTATGCTTTAGTGCAGTGTTTCCCAAAGTGAGATGCAAACGTGAGTTGCTACTTTAAGATGGCTCAGAAATACCAAATACCACAGAGTGAATCACATCAGAGAAAGTTATTCCTCTTTCATTTTTTTCAGCCTCTAGACTATATCCAGGAGAGACTTTCTGGCACTTTTAGGTCCTTTTAATACTTTGGCCACCTCATGCGAAGAGTTGACTCATTGGAAAAGACTCTGATGCTGGGAGGGATTGGGGGCAGGAGGAGAAGGGGACGACAGAGGATGAGATGGCTGGATGGCATCACCGACTCAACGGACATGAGTTTGAGTGAATTCCGGGAGTTGGTAATGGACAGGGAGGCCTGGCGTGCTGCAATTCATGGGGTCACAAAGAGTCAGACACGACTGAGTGACTGAACTGAACTGAATGCCACTATCATCTATCTATCAAGTAGTTTTGATTTTTCTCCTGAAATGCAAACCTCAGGCTCATAATTTTCATTGGAGTAGAATTTAATAATACGATCTCTCTTTTTTTATGATTATTTCTGCCTGTGACAAATGATACAGAATTTGCATTTGTGGTAACGATGTATAGTTTCCTTTTTAAATGCATTCATTTAAACTTTTAGCAGTGAGATAATTCTAAAAATGTGCTGGGTGAATAATATAGATGTTATTTATAATGGCAGAAATTGAAAAGCTGGTACACGAATGCCTGAAATTCAGAAAACACCTGCTATAGTGGTGGAAAGAGGAAATAAGTGCTCCCGCCCACATTAGGGTCAAAAGAAAACTGAGTCAAAAGAAAACTGTCTTTTGACAAAAGTAACATAGCATTCACCCATACAATGTTGTAAACAAAATTATTTTATAAACTCTCATCAAAAGACTCTGCAGAATACTGTTTGAATTCAGAATATCCAGTGATTACTCTGTTATGAAAAATATGCAGGCTGGAAAAAATATTCTTTAGTTTAGCATTTGTAGAAGGAAATAAACTGGTACAATATAGTCTATGCATAAGATTCAGAAAGCTAAATTTAAAACCCAGTAATGGGATTATAACATTTATGGTTGAACATTCAGCATGCCCTGAGATCCAGGCTGTAGTTACCAATAGAATCCTGGGATACATTGTTTTCACAGAATATTTTTAATTTAATCATCTGAACTCCCAGTTAGATGACATTTACAACTGAGAATATGATTTTTTATTAAGTGATGCTTTTAGAAGGAAGGAGGTCGTAATATAGCTCTATAAATATTTTTTTAAATCTATAATGTAGAAATGGGATTTTTTGTGTGAATACAGAAAGATCAATGAATGAAAGATGACCCGAGCAGATTTCTGTTCAACATAAAGGATACTTTTCCAGTGAATAGAGACAGATAAAAATGAAGTGCGCTCTTGTAAGGCAAGATTTCTGTCTCAACAAAAGTTCAGGGCAAGATATTTTTCAGGGTTGTATGTAGAGAGTCTTATATAAGTTTGCATATGGGTCTTGACAGTTTCAAAGCTCTCTTCCAAAAGCTGAGATTTAGCATCCAATACCTTAGTTTAAGGAGACAGAGGAGTAGGGATCTTTCTAAACATTACTCTCGTTAGGACTGGGATCACCATGAAGACTCTGGTTAATTTTTTTCCTGATCTCTTCCAGGCAGAGGTGGAGGAAACCCTAAAGAGGATCCAGAGCCATAAAGGGGTTATAGGAACAATGGTTGTAAATGCAGAAGGTAAATACATCACAGGCTGCCTTCTTGACACGCAGAAGCAGACCAAGAGCCTTTTTGTTCTTTGAAGTCTTAGGCAAACATCTTGGAATTTTAAGTCAAAAGTATATTTTACATATTTTAGCTGAATCATTTACTTATCAAACATCTATTGAGTGTCTGTTAATTACATGCCAAGCACTCTGCTAAAAGGTAGGGAAATAAAAATTTTAATGTATATATATTCCTAAGAAGTGCTGTACATTGTCTAATTTTTAAAGCTTTGGTAAACTCTCTTCTAACATTTCAGGAGGAGCTATGAAACTATTACAATGAAGATAAGAATACCATTGTTGGCAGTTTGCTTTCATTTTGAAATTGTAAAGCGTACAGAGTTTCAATCTTCATTTGAAAAGAAACCGTTCCTTCACCATAGTAAATGAAATCTTTGAGAATTAATTTTAATGTAATTTATAGTATAGTCTTCATGGTTATAGTTAAAGGAGGGCCAATACATTTCCACCTATGAAATCTGTAGACTTATTCCAGAAACTTGCCTATTAACAGTCCACAGAGCCTTCTCTCTGGCACGTTGTTCCATGCTCAGCTATGGTGGCAGCCTCTTAAAGGCTTCTGCTGGCTTCATTGCTAATTCAGGCATCTGTAAGGGCGAGAGGTGCCACAGATCCCAGAACGTTAGTTGAAACAAGAGTAGCTACTTCACATAATTCATGGAATAACCATGGAATTGGCACACTGCCAACTCGGTGCTTGGCAACGGACTCTCACAGCTAATCATTATTATGGAGCAAATCCATCAATAAATATTTATTGAGCAACTACCCACTGAAAGTCTGTTTAAGCTCTCAACTTCAATCCCTTATTATTAAAAATGGAAAATAACCCAATTTACTGATGATTGTGACAAGTAAGTGAAATAATAATTGTCAAGGGCCTGGCACAATACCCAATACTTAACAGAATTGTAATGAAGTAGTTCTGTGAATGTGGAAATTTTTAATTTATTTATACAGATAAAATATTTGATGTGTTTTACAAAATAATAAAATTTTAAAATGCTCAATGTCAAGAGAATGTCAAGTAATAAATTCACCCAGCTTGAGTGATCAGGAAGGAGAGGTTTTAACATCAGCCTACAGGTAAATCAAGAGCTATGCCTAATATTTCCAGGAGGCCATCCAGTCTGAGTCCATTGTTCTGGTTGAACTGATTTTAGTTCCAGGCATTTGCATAAGCTCTATCACACCCCCTAAGATTTGAAGGACTTCACAGAGAGGCTGTATTTGTTTTCTTTGGCTGCCATAACAAAGCACTACATACTTAGTGGCTTAAAAAGATTAGACGTTTATTCTCTCTCAGTTCTGGAAGGCTAGATGTTGAAATCAAGGTGTCAGTGGTCCAGGCTCTTCACAGAAGCATCCTTCCTTGCCTGTCTCCCGGCTTCTGGTGAGTTCCAGCAATCCTTGCTGTATGTTTGCTTGTAAACGCACCACTCCCACCTCTGCCTCCATCATCGTGTGCGTTTTCCTCTTCGTACTCTTTTTCCTCTTCTTATAAGGACCCCAGTCATTGGGTTAGGTCCCACACTGATCTAGTATGACCTCACATCTTCAAAGACCCTATTTCCATATAAGATCACATTCTGAGGTTTAGGGGAGGCTTGAAATTTGGAGGGGACTCTATTCAACCCATCTGGTGGCTCAGACAGTAAAGAATCTGCCTGCGATGCAGAGGACCTGGGTTCGATCCCTGGTTCAGGAAAATCCCCTGGAGAAGGGAATGGCCACCTACTCCAGTGTTCTTGCCTGGAGAATTCCATTGACAGAGGAGCCTAGTGGGCTACAGTCTATGGGGTCTCAAAGAGTCAGATACAACTTAGCAACTAACTCAGGTACATTCATTCACCAATCCTGACACCGAGGACAATGTATCTAAAGGCAGACTTAGTCTAAAGTTCATAATTCTGGCAATATGCTTTAAATGTTGGAAAAATATCCATACCTTTTGATCTATAATTCCACTCCTGGGAATTTATTTAAGGAGTAATGAAGAAAAGATTTAGGTGCAAAGGATCTCAGAGAGGCATCATATATAACAGCAATAAAGCAAAAGTCACTCAGTCTTGTCTGACTCTTTGCAACCCCATGGACTATACAGTCCATGGAATTCTCCAGGCCAGAATACTGGAGTGGGTACCCTTTCCCTTCTCTAGCAGATCTTCCCAACCCAGGGATAGAACCCAGTTCTCCCACAATACATACACAGACAAATAGGTAAATAAATCTCTCCCAACAGTAGGGAAATTTTTGAATTAATTATGTAATATTTACTCAATGAACCATTACTCTATTTAAAATGTTGAAGAATATTTAAAGTCATGAAAAACTACTCACAATATTAGATGAAAAAAAAGCAGGAAACGAAGCAGTACCCAGTATTTTTAAATCCTAAATACAGCCAAGCACACATACACACTGAAATATGGAAGAAAAGGCAGGGATGTGTTAACGGTGATTATCTCTTGAGCAGTTGAATTAAAAATGACTTTTATTTTCCTGAGGTCTCTCAATTAACACTTTTCCCATCCAAGGGTAACACAATATTATTTTTCATACTCATTAACTTCTAATTAACCTCTACTAGGAAAAGGTTGTGTTAAGGTTCGGGGCACTTTTCTGAAAGCCAAATTAACCTTTTCCCAAAAAATACAAATGAGGGGCTTATTTTTATGGTCAGATTATTAACAACCAGAGTGTATGACAAGGATGTTTACTAATAGCATATAGTATAAGTTGTGTGACTCGAATGAAATGAAATACTCCATCTCAACAGCCTACTCAAGTTTAAATGAACGTGCCATTTATTACAATGTAGCTTTGCAGCATTCAGAAGTCCCATGAAATTTAACACTGTAAATATTTAACTAAGCTGCTGTTTGTGTGTTCTTGCTCTCTACCAATGGTTTTAGTTGACTAATTCCCAGTAAATCATTTTAACAGTTTTTTAGGTTTTTGATTGTGGTGAGGTAAGCCTTCTACCATGTTATACGTTTAAACTCATTCTCTGCCATGTGCAGCAGAGTCCTTTGGTTTCACTATCTGAAACATAGACTTATCCATGACAATGAAATGAGCTTATCAGTTTAACCCAATGCTGAGGGGTGTAGGTTTTTGTTAGATTCTTTGTTAACATTGGTTCCCCATTTATAAAATAATTCATTGTTTACAATATTACAGTCCTGATCACTGAACTAGATACTGGTGAACATGCATATTTGTTTCCCAGACAGTCATATCCGTTGTATATTCTTATGTATATAAGCCTGATTTCTGCAGGCTCTTAATTTTAAATATTCTTGACATTTCTAACAATCCATCATTTGGATTTCATTAGATTTTATCCAGCCATCCAGCCATTTCCTTTTATTTTTGAAATATAATCTAGCAACCAAAATACAAGTGTACAGTTGAAGAGTACCACCTTGGTGGGATCATAAAGATTCATATTTTTAAAGCAGTGTCGTAAATTTAGGAATATTGAATTTATACTCTTTGTTCTAGAAGTTACATTTGAGGAATTTATCCTACCCACAAGTATATACAAATGTGAAATGGCATCCACACAGATATATTCTGTCGCCTTGTTTATAAAAGGCAAAGATTGGGAACAGCCCAAATGCTTGGCAGGAAGATATATTAGTTACGTGCATTACAAAGCATCCATTCAACAGTCGCATTATACAGCCATTAACAGGAATGCCCTAGCCTTATGTGGACAGAAGGCAACAACTTTCCAAGTGTATCAAATGGAAGAAGTTAAGGTACAGAATAGAGAACGATACAGTTGAAGAATACAAATGTGAACAGACTTAAATAAACTTAGACTATCTCTGCAAGGACACCAAAGAAACAGAGCAGTGGTTACCTCTCAGAAGAAGTGGGTGTGTTTTATACCATATGCTATAATTACTTCCTAATAAATTATTTTTTAATTACTTCACATGGTCCCAAGCAAGAACTCAATAAATATTTGTTGATTGATATTTTTTCCCCAAGGGTCCACAGCAATATGAAGAACTCCAAGAGTTTCCACAGTGCACACTTATTATTCAGGAAGGCTAGGTCTATTATTTATTGACTTGGATCATGAATAGACTGACTAAGTAGGCCCGAGCATCTGATTCATAATCTTGTCATCTGCACTTTAAATAATTTATTCTGCTTGTATTTCTTTTTTGACACTGAGCAATGCAGACTTTGTAGATAGTCACTCTTCGTAATGCAAAATAAAACTGTTTGGTCAAAAAGCACCCTTAAAAGGTGGAGTGCTTGCTCCACTTTCAGTCTCCTGCTTGGTAAAGACACACATGTAATGGTTCACCAGGTGTGAAAGACAGAACTGACTTCTGGAGAGAAAGTGGCCAGCAAACAATAATACAGAAATTAACAAGCTTTCTATGAAACCTTATTTACTGAAAAGGTTTTCCTTATAAATATTGTCTTCCTCATCTTGTTTGGCAAGACCTACTCTGGAGAGAATGAATTTCTTAAAGGGGAAGGAAATTAGTCTGTTTCAGAGTTGAGGCTCTCAAAAGGTTTTCATGAAAAACAAAGTCCCAAGTTAGAAGCACTCAGACCAGTTTCTGGAGCTACATTCTCTGAGGGAAAAAACCAAGAGGGCCACCTTAGCCTTTTTTATTGATGGGCCTTCATTTGGGTTCCTGAGGAACTTGACAACGATCCCAGATTCACCTTCATGTGTCCCCCAAAACTCAAGGCACATTTTCAAATCAAATCCTTGGAATTCCCTGGCTTATTTGGTAGTTTTCAAAATAATATGGAGGTCGGCTCTGATTAGGTACGATATATGTAAAACAGCTAGCACGGCACCTGTTCCACAATAAGCACAGAGTGACCTGAAGAGAGGCTGGATGGATTTGAATGGAATGAAATTATACTCGCATATTTGTCTCGCTAGGTTTTTTTCTGCTAAATTAATAGCTTCTGTTTTACACTCATAATGAAACAATAGAGCACACAAGTAGCCAAATCTAATCACGCTTAAACCAAGAATGAGTGCAAACCAGGGCATGCCCAGCCAAACTACAGCATCTTTGTGGCTGTGTTTTCTAGCATAAAAATTAAGGTTTGCAAAATACTGTATGAGGAAGTTACAAAGAAATTCTGAAAACCCCTTTTGATACTCTCTAGCAGGTGCAGATACCCCCTTCTATCTCTGTTCTCAGGAAACTAGCACCATGTGTTAAGTGGACTTTTCACAGCTTCTCACGGTGAACTCACCTCACTGTAGACAGGATGCTTGCTGCTGCTGCTGCTAAGTCACTTCAGTCGTGTCCGACTCTGTACGACCCCATAGATGGCAGCCCACCAGGCTCCGCCATCCCTGGGATTCTCCAGGCAAGAACACGAGAGGGTTGCCATTTCCTTCTCCATTGCATGAAAGTGAAAAGTGAAAGGGAAGTCGCTCAGCCATGTCCGACCCTTAGCAACCCCATGGACTGCAGCCTACCAGGCTCCTCCATCCATGGGACTTTCCAGGCAAGAGTACTGGAGTGGGGTGCCATTGCCTTCTCCAGACAGGATGCTTAGGGAAATGCATTTCATATAGAAACATGTTACTACTGAAATAATCAATTAACAATTTCCAAAAAGATTTGTATACTAAAGTGTTCATCACCATTAGGTACGAAAACAAAAACACACAACCTAACAATCCTATAGTAGGGGGTTGATTATATTATGTTGTATCCAAAGAATAGTAAAGTCTACAGCCATTAAAAATAATGTCGATGGCACCATCAACAAGGAAAACTTGTATGCTGCCCTTTGAATGAAGAAAAAAGCAACAGTCAAATCTACTTTTATAATTTGATCCAACTAAATTTTAAAATCCATGTGGAGGCAGAAAGATTGGAAGGAAATAAAGTAAAATTGTTCCAGTGAGTAATATGAGTCATCACTTTTTCTTCCTTTTTAAAATTACCAGTATTTTCCAGTATTTCTATGATGCACCTATTGCTTTTATAAAAAGAAAAAAAAAATGTTTAACCCATAATTAAATCTTGTACTAGGCATTCCCATCCGAACAACCTTGGACAACTCAACAACAGTTCAGTACGCAGGTCTCCTTCATCAGCTGACCATGAAAGCCAAGAGCACCGTCCGTGACATTGACCCTCAGAACGACCTAACTTTTCTTAGGATCAGATCCAAGAAACATGAAATCATGGTAGCTCCAGGTAATCTGGCCCATTTCATGTCACATTTCAGGCATCTTTCTACTTTACTGGATAAAGGCTTTGTGTCTCAAAGGATGGGGACTGTGGGTTTTAACATGCACTATGACACATCATGTTCCTCAATTAAAAAATGAAGAAGTTTGAATCTGAAAATTCCTTGAAATTAGTCAAGAAGTTGGATTTTGCCCGTTTGTACCTGTTGTTAGTAAAACATTTAGGAGGTATAGATGTCCTGTTACGTAAACTTAGCACACAGACCTCCTGAAGAGTGGGAGAAATATCTCCTATCCAGGGGATAAAGCAGAGGGTGGGTCAAAGGTCTGTTGGGTCTCAAACCTTCCCTGGGGCGGAGCCCATTCACTGGGGCCACTAAAAGCCAGCCGCCACAGAAATACTTCTTTCCTCGAAGGAGGTGCATTCACTGTGTTAGTGGATGTCAGTGTAAAACAGGACTCATGTTCCTAAATCTAGTCTAGAGCAAACTTCTCTATAATGCAGCTGTAAAATCAGAGTCGCCCGCAAACTAAATAAAGCTTTACCTGCACCTGTGTTCTCACACAAGGCGCACATTAGAATTGCTTGGAGATCTTTTTAAAAATTTTTACTGATACCTGGAACTCCACCTCAGACCAATAGAATCTGGGGCTGGGCCCAGGTAGCTCAACAGGTGATTCTGATGTGCAGCCAGGCTGGCAAGCCACTGGTCTACACAAGGTCCAAGTGATGTGCTGAAGAGACAAGCAGATGAGCTGAAGCATTCTTTTATTAAATTTAATTTTTAGGGTAGCCTAACACATAAGCTGGGCTCCCCTGGTGGTTCAGTGGTGAGGAATCTGCCCACCAATGCAGGAGATGCAGGTCTGATCCCTGGGCCAGGAAGATCCCTTGGAGTAGGAAATGGCAACCCATTCTAGTATTCTTACCTGAGAAAACCCATGGACAGAGGAGCCTGGTGGGGAACAGCCTACGGGGTCGCAGAGAGTCAACCAATTTTTAGGGTGGATTAACTTTGTCCATCTCTCTCCACAGATAAGGAATATCTTCTGATCGTCATTCAGAATCCATGTGAATAGACCTGCAACAGCCAAATTCTGCCCTGTGATGCCAGGCTGAAAACACTTCACTCTTTAAAGATTCCTGAGATTATAATCAATCCAAGTGATCTTTTGGACAATCCTTTCTATTTTTACATTTAAACTCTTTACATGTCTTATTTAATCCCTTTTGAATGTATTGTAAATTTATAATTTAACTATATAATAAATAAGTTTCTGAAACAGTAGTAAAGATGAATAAAACTAAAAGCTGGTTCTTTGAGAAGATAAACAAAATAGACAAACCTTTAGCCAGACTCATCAACAAAAAAAGAGAAAGAATCAAATAAACAAAATTAGAAATGAAAAAGGAGAGGTTACAACAGACAATGCAGAAATACAAAGGATTATAAGAGACTCTTATGAACAACTATATGGCAATAAAATGGTAACTTGGAAGAAATGGACAGATTCTTAGAAAAGTTCAATATTCCAAGACTGAACCTGGAAGAAATAGAAATTATGAATCCAATTACAAGCACTGAAATTGAAGCTGTGATCAAAAATCTCCCAAAAGACAAAAGCCCAGGACCAGATGGCTTCATAGGAGAATTCTATCAAATGTTTAGATAAGAGCTAATGCCTATCCTTCTAAAACTCTTTCAAAAGATTTCAGAGGTAGGAACACTTCCAAACTCATTTTACAAGGCCACCATCACCCTGATACCAAAACCAGTCAAAGACAACACACAAAAAAGAAAACTACAGTCCAGTATCACTGATGAGCATAGATGCAAAACTCCGCAACAAAAGTTTAGCAAACAGAATTCAGCAACACATCAAAAAGCCATACACGATGATCAAGTTGGGTTTATTCCAGGGATGCAAGGATTCTTCAATATATGCAAGTTAATCAATATGATACAATATTAACAAATTGAAAGATAAAAACCATACGGTAATCTCAATAGATGCAGAAAGAGACTTTGACAAAATTCAACACCCATTTATGATTAAAACTCTTTGAAAAATAGGCATAGAAGGAATCTACCTCAACATAATAAAGGCCATATATGATAAACCTACAGCAAACATTATTCTCAATAGTGAAAAACTGAAAGCATTCCCCCTAAGACTGGGTGTCACTTTCACCACTGTTATTCAACATAGTTTTGGAAGTCCTCGCTATGGCAATCAGAGAAGAAAAAGAAATAAAAATAGTCCAGATGAGAAAAGAAGAAGTAAAGCTCTCACTGTTTGCAGATCACATGATACTGTACATAGAAAACCCTAAAGATAGTATCAGAAAATTACTAGAGCTCATCAGTGAATTTAGCAAGGTTTTAGGATATAAAATAAATACACAGAAATCACTTGCATTTCTATATACTAACAAAGAAAACTCAGAGAAATTAAGGAATCAATCCCATTCACCACTGCAACAAAAAGAATAAAATATCTAGGAATAAACTTACCTAAGGAGACAAAAGAACTGTACACAGAAAATTATAAGACACTGATGAAAGAAATCAAAGATAATGTGAACAGAGAGATATTCCATGTTCTTGAGTAGGAAGAATCAATTCTCTGGAAATGACTATACTACCAATGCAATCTACAGATTCAATGTGATCTCTATCAAATTACCAATGACATTTTTCACAGAACTAGAACAAAAAAATTCATATGGAAATGCAAAAGACCCTGAATAGCAAAAGCAGTCTTGAGAAAGAAGAATGGAGCTGGAGGAATCAACCTTCCTGACTTCAGATTATACTACAAAGCTACAGTCATCAAGACAGTATGGTACTGGCACAAGAATAGAATTATAGACCATTGGAACAAGGTAGAAGCCCAGAAATAAATCCATGCACCTATGGGTACCTTATTTTTGACAAAAGAGGCAAGAATATACAATGGGGCAAAGACAGCCCCTTCAAAAAATGGTGCTGGGAAAACTGGACAGCTACATGGAAAAGAATGAAATTAGAACACCTCCTAACACCTACACAAAGACCAACTCAAAATGTATTAAAGACCTAAATGTAAGACCAGAAACTATAAAACTCTTAGATGAAAACATAGGCAGAACACTCGATGACATAAATCAAAGCAAGATCCTCTATGTCCCACCTCCTAGAGTAATGGAAATAAAAACAAAAGTAAATAAGTGGGACCTGATTAAACTTAAAAAGCTTTTGCACTGCAAAGGAAACTATAAGCAAGGTGAAAAGACAACCCTCAGAATGGGGGGAAATAATAGCAAATGAAACAACTGACAAAGGATTAATTTCCAAAATATACAAGCAGCTCATACAACTCAATAGCAGACAAACAAACAACCCAATCAAAAAGTGGGGAAAAGACCTAAACAGTTATTTCTCCAAAGAAGACACAGATGGCTAATAAACGCATGAAAAGATGCTCAGCATCACTCATTATTAGAGAAATGCAATCAAAACTACAATGAGATAGCACCTCACACTGGTCAGAATGGCCATCATCAAAAAGTCTACAAACAATAAATACTGGAGAGGATGTGGAGAAAAGGGATCCACTCTTTCACTGTTGGTGGGAATGTAAATTGACACAGCCACTATGGAGGATGGTATGGTGATTCCTTAAAAAAAAATGGGAATAAAACCACCATATGACCCAGCAATCCCACTCCTGGGCATATACCCTGAGGAAACCAAAATTGAAAAAGACACAGGTATCCCATTGTTCATTGCAGCACTATTTACAAAGCTAGAACATGGAAGCAACCTAGATGTCCATCATCAGATGAACGGATAAAGAAGTTGTGGTACGTATACACAATGGAATATTCGGATCACATCAGTCGCTCAGTCGTGTCCGACTCTTTGCAACCCCATGAATCGCAGCATGCCAGGCCTCCCTGTCCATCACCAACTCCCGGAGTTCACCCAGACTCACGTCCATCGAGTCAGTGATGCCATCCAG
>NW_011494867.1:6701915-6702820 GCF_000754665.1 Bison bison bison
CCCTTCTCCTCCTGCCCCCAATCCCTCCCAGCATTAGAGTCTTTTCCAATGAGTCAACTCTTAGCATCAGGTGGCCAAAGTACTGGAGTTTCAGCTTTAGCATCATTCCTTCCAAAGAAATCCCAGGGCTGATCTCCTTCAGAATGGACTGGTTGGATCTCCTTGCAGTCCAAGGAACTCTCAAGAGTCTTCTCCAACACCACAGTTCAAAAGCATCAATTCTTCAGTGCTCAGCCTTCTTCACAGTCCAACTCTGACATCCATACATGACCACTGGAAAAACCATAGCCTTGACTAGACGAACCTTTGTTGGCAAAGTAATGTCTCTGCTTTTGAATATGCTATCTAGGTTGGTCATAACTTTCCTTCCAAGGAGTAAGCGTCTTTTAATTTCATGGCTGCAGTCACCATCTGCAGTGATTTGGGAGCCCAGAAAAATAAAGTCTGACACTTTCCACTGTTTCCCCATCTATTTCCCATAAAGTGGTGAGACCGGATGCCATGATCTTCGTTTTCTGAATGTTGAGCTTTAAGCCAACTTTTTCACTCTCCTCTTCACTTTCATCAAGAGGCTTTTGAGTTCCTCTTCACTTTCTGCCATAAGGGTGATGTCATGTGCATATCTGAGTTATTGATGTTTCTCCCGGCAATCTTGATTGCAGTTTGTGTTTCTTCCAGTCCAGCATTTCTCATGATGTACTCTGCATATAAGTTAAATAAACAGGATGACAATATACAGCCTTGACGAAATCCTTTTCCTATTTGGAACCAGTCTGTTGTTCCATGTCCAGTTCTAACTGTTGCTTCCTGACCTGCATATAGGTTTCTCAAGAGGCAGATCAGGTGTTCTGGTATTCCCATCTCTTTCAGAATTTTCCACAGTTTATTGTGATCCACACAGTCAA
>NW_011494867.1:6703791-6704563 GCF_000754665.1 Bison bison bison
TTGCTTTTTTGCATTTCTTTTCTGTGGGAATGGTCTTGATCCCTGTCTCCTGTACAATGTCACAAACCTCATTCCATAGTTCATCAGGCACTCTATCTATCAGATCTAGGCCCTTAAATCTATTTCTCACTTCCACTATATAATCATAAGAGATTTTATTTAGGTCATACCTGAATGGTCTAGTGGTTTTCCCTACTTTCTTCAACTTAAGTCTGAATTTGGCAATAAGGAGTTCATGGTATGAGCCACAGTCAGCTCCTGGTCTTGTTTTTGCTGACTGTATAGAGCTTCTCCATCTTTGGCTGCAAAGAATATAATCAATCTGATTTTGATTACTCAGCCATAAAAAGGAATGTATTTGAGACAGTTCTGATGAAGTGGATGAACCTAGAATCTATTATCCAGAGTGAAGTAAGTCAGAAAGAGAAATATAAATATTGTATTCTAACACATATATATGGAATCCAGAAAAATGGTACTGAAGAATTTATTTACAGGGCAGCAATGGAGAAACAGACATAGAGAATAGACTTATGGACATGGGGAGAGGAGAGGAGAGGGCGAGATGTTGGAAAGAGCATCATGGAAACTTGCATTACCATATGTAAAATAGCCAACGGGAATTTGCTGTATGGCTCAGGAAACTCAATTACCAATGACATTTTTCACAGAACTAGAACAAAAAAATTCATATGGAAATGCAAAAGACCCTGAATAGCAAAAGCAGTCTTGAGAAAGAAGAATGGAGCTGGAGGAATCAACCTTCCTGATT
>NW_011494867.1:6704696-6704907 GCF_000754665.1 Bison bison bison
ACCTAGAGGGGTGGGATGGGGCGGGAGATAGGAGGGAGGTTCAAAGGGGAGGAAATATATGTATACCTATGGCTGATTCATGTTGAGGTTTGACAGAAAACAAAATTCTATAAAGCAATTATCATTTAATTAAAAATATATAAAATTTTACTGATACCTGTAACCCCACCCCAGACCAATAAAGTCAGAATCTCTGGGACTGGGCCCCAGG
>NW_011494867.1:6705007-6712783 GCF_000754665.1 Bison bison bison
AGGTAATGGTTTTTTTGTTTTTGAGAGCTCAACAGGTGATTCTGACGTGCAGCCAGGCTGGTAAACCACTGGTCTACACAAGGTCCAAGCGATGTGCTGAAGAGACAAGCAGATGAGCTGAATTCATTTATTAAATTTAATTTTAGGGTAGCCTAACAAAATCCCAAAGAAAGGCAATGCCAAAGAATGCTCAAACTACCGCACAACTGCACTCATCTCACACGCTAGTAAAGTAATGCTCAAAATTCTCCAAGCCAGGCTTCAGCAATACATGAACCATGAACTTCCGATGTTCAAGCTGGTTTTAGAAAAGGCAGAAGAACCAGAGATCAAATTGCCAACATCTGCTGGATCATGGAAAAAGCAAGAGAGTTCCAGAAAAATGTCAATTTCTGCTTTATTGACTATGCCAAAGCTTTTGACTGTGTGGATCACAATAAACTGTGGAAAATTCTTCAAGAGATGGGAATACCAGACCACCTGCCTCTTGAGAAACCTATATGCAGGTCAGGAAGCAACAGTTAGAACTGGACATGGAACAACAGACTGGTTCCAAATAGGAAAAGGAGTACATCAAGGCTGTATACTGTCACCCTCCTTATTTAACTTCTATGCAGAGTACATCATGAGAAACGCTGGACTAGAAGAAGCGAAAGCTGGAATCAAGATTGCTGGGAGAAACATCGATAACCTCAGATATGCAGATGACACCACCCTTATGGCAGAAAGTGAAGAGGAACTCAAAAGCCTCTTGATGAAAGTGAAAGAGGAGAGTGAAAAAGTTGGCTTAAAGCTCAACATTCAGAAAACGAAGATCATGGCATCTGGTCTCACCGCTTTATGGGAAATAGATGGGGAAACAGTGGAAACAGTGTCAGACTTTATTTTTCTGGGCTCCAAAATCACTGCAGATGGTGATTGCAGCCATGAAATTAAAAGACGCTTACTCCTTGGAAGGAAAGTTGTGACCAACCTAGATAGCATATTCAAAAGCAGAGACATTACTTTGGCAACAAAGGTCCATCTAGTCAAGGCTATGGTTTTTCCTGTGGTCATGTATGGATGTGAGAGTTGGACTGTGAAGAAAGCCGAGCACTGAAGAATTGATGCCTTTGAACTGTGGTGTTGGAGAAGACTCTTGAGAGTTCCTTGGACTGCAAGGAGATCCAACCAGTCCATTCTCATTGCAGTCCATTCTGGTCTGCAAGGAGATCAGTCCTGTGTGTTCTTTGGAGTTGACTCATTGGAAAAGACTCTGATGCTGGGAGGGATTGGGGGCAGGAGAAGAAGGGGACGACAGAGGATTAGATGACTGGATGGCATCACCAACTCGATGGACGTGAGTCTGAGTGAACTCTGGGAGTTGGTGATGGACAGGGAGGCCTGGCGTGCTGCAATACATGGGGTCACAAAGAGTTGGACACGACTGAGGGACTGAACTGAACTGAACTGAACACATAAGGTGGGCTCTGCTGGTGGCTCAGTGGTAAGGAATCTGCCTGCCAATGCAGGAGATGCAGGTTTGATCCCTGGGCCAGGAAGATCCCTTGGAGTAGGAAATGGCAACCCATTCCAGTATTCTTGCCTGGGAAAACCCATGGACAGAAGAGCCTGGTGGGGAACAGCCCGTGGGGTCGCAGAGAGTCAAACACGACTTAGTGACTAACCAGGACAAATTTTTAGGGTGGATTAACTTTGGCCATCTCTCTCCACAGATAAGGAATGTCTTCTGATCGTCATTCAGAATCCATGTGAATAGACCTGCCACAGCCAAATTCTGCCCTGTGAGGCTGAAAACACTTCACTCTTTAAAGATTCCTGAGATTATAATCCAAGCCAAGTGATCTTTTGCACAGTCCTTTCTATTTTTACATTTAAACTCTTTACATGTCTCATTTAGTCCCTTTTGAATGTATTGTAAATTTGTGATTTAACTATATAATAAATCAGTTCTGGTAGTTATGCCACCTCTTTTTTTTTTTTTTTTTTGAATTGGCCAAAATGTTTGTTCAGGGTTTTCTGTAAGATGTCATGGAAAAACCAAATGAACTTTCTGGCCATACCCAAAACTGAAGCATTCTGCTGACAAGGCAGACTTCCTTGTGACAGTTCTTTTAGTCTAGAAGTAAATATTCAGCCTCCTGAATATTCTTTGGAAGGACTAATGTTAGAGCTGAAACTCCAATACTTTGGCCACCTGATACGAAGAACTGACTCGTTTGAGAAGCCCCTGATGCTGGGAAAGATTGAGGGTGGGTGGAGAAGGGGACGACAGAGGGTGAGATGGCTGGATGGCATCACCGACTCAATGGACATGAGTTTGGGTAAACTCCGTGAGTTGGTGATGTACAGGGAGGCCTGGCGTGCTGCAGTCCATGGAGTCACAAGGAGTCAGACACGACTGAGTGACTGAACTGAACCGAACGGCCACCAAGAATCAGAAGTGTGATTTTGCCCATTTCGCTGACATGCCCAGGAGATTCAGCAGAGTCCTGTGGGGTGGAGAGGAAGCAGGGTGTCCCAGCCCTTGAGGAGGGTTAAGTGCCTTCCCAGATTAAACAAGGACAGTAAGAAGTCAGGAGCATGGTTCTCAGTTGGGTCAGCACCGCCACCTGCAAAACTCCTCCGGCTTGTCCCTGCATCGCACTAGCCTGAGCAAACCAGGAGCTGGTTCTGAGCAAGGACGCACATGTCTAAGGCTGCCTAGATAATTCTGGAAGGGTATTTTTTTTTTTTTACAATTTTTAAAGTATTGAATTTGTCGCAATGCTGCTCTGTTTTATGGTTTTGTTTTGTGGCCCTGAGGCATGTTGGATCTTAGCTCCTCAACCAGGGATCAGACCTGCACTCCCCGCACTGGGAGGCGAAGTCTTAACCACTGGGCCACCAGGGAAGTCCCAGGAAGCTTTATTTCTACTAAGGATTTCAAACACTCCAAAAACAATAACAATGCTAGAACAAATACGACAGATTTTCCATGACCCACAGAGCATAGATGTCAACCTTTTGCATATTTGCCTTATATCCTTTTTTTCCCCTAATAATTGTTTTATTTTGAGATCACTAAGGATTCACATGAAATTGTAAGAAATAACATAGATCCTGTGTACTCTACCCAGCTTCCGCCATGGCAACACCTTTCAAAACTATAGTGCAACATCATAACCAGGAAGTGGACCCCGATTCAGCCCAGCCATGGAGCATTTCCATAAACACCAGAGTGCCTCATGGAACCCTTTTTGCAGCAAGCCCCCAAACCTCTGGCACCCAGCAATCTGTCCTCCATTTCCATAATTCTGTCACATCCAGAAGGTTATTCAATAGATGGAATCACACAGGACGTAGCCTCTTGAGACTGACTTTTTTTTCACTCAGCACAGTTTTGTTGAGATTCATCCAAAAAATAAGAAAAACTTCTGATTATTCACTTGAATTAAAAAGATTAAAACACAATGTATATATAATTTTATGGGGAGAAAGGAATTGCTTTAAATAGGATTGTATCCCTTGCTGGCATGTTTCTTCCTCTTTTAAATAATAAATGTACTGATCTGAATCCCTAAAAAATATTAACTGTTAAAATTTTTTAAATTAAAAAACATTATGGGTATAACTGCAGCCCATCTGCCCCTCAAGGCCTCGGCCCTCTCCTTCCCCAGCTGATTGCTTTTCTGTCTGTCTGTTTTAAGATGTATCGAATGACTTATCTCGGCTGCACTGGCCTGGCTGCGGCTGGCCGGGCTTTCTCCAGCTGTGAGTGGAGGCTGCACTCCGGTTGTGGTGTGTGGGCTTCTCACTGGCGCCTTCTCTTGAGAGCGGGTTCAGCAGGTGTGGCGCATGGGCATAGTTACCTCCATGCATGTAGACTCTTCCCAGAGCAGGGACTGAGTCTGTCTCCCCTGCATTGGCAGGCAAATTGGTAACCACCAAACCACCAGGGAAGCCCACCCAGAGGATTCTTATCGGATGCTCAAGTTACCTTGCACAGGGGGCCACAGCTCTTCCCCACAACTCCTCCAAGGCACGCCAACGGTGAGGGACAGCGCAGGACAAGTCTAGTTCCACACTGCCGCAGCGCCAGCTGGCATCCTGGG
Organism: Bison bison bison; assembly: GCF_000754665.1. NCBI lineage: Eukaryota > Metazoa > Chordata > Mammalia > Artiodactyla > Bovidae > Bison > Bison bison. The sequence goes on from NW_011494867.1 coordinate 6,709,102, forward strand.
GGGCTACCATGGCCCCACTCAAGCAGTGTGTTAGTCACTCAGTCATGCCTGACTCTTTGCAACCCCATGGACTGCATCCTACCAGGCTCCTCTGTCTGTGGGATTTCCCAGGCAAGAACGCTGGAGTGGGTTGCCATTTCCTTCTCCAGGGGATCTTCTCAACCCAGGGATCAAACCTGGGTCTCCTACACTCCAGGAAGATTCTTTACCATCTGAGCTATGAGGGAAGCCCCCACTCAAGCAGACCATAGTGTAACCTGAGCAGCAAGCAAGGGCCGAGGCAAAGCCCTCAGATGAAAGGGGTTTACTCAGCACGTGATGATGGGAGAGGAGGCAGGTCAAGGCTGAGAGAGACCATGGTGGCTGAAGCCAAACAGTTAAGTCTATCCACACAACAGAAGTCTGCACCCCACTGCAGATCTCAGCGCCCCCTGGAAAGCAAGACCAACATGCATATACTCTGAAAATGCTCTCCAGATATTTGCAGTATGGCTCCAGGCTGAGAGCCGTTGCTGTTACTCAACAATTGGTCTTACTGGGGTAGTGAGGAGAGGAGCCCAAGACAACAGATAAATATTATACCAGTTCCAGCTTGGGAACAGCCCTGCAGTTCCCCCGCATCGTCCAGCCAGCTGAGCCCTAGATTTACAAAGAGGTTGCTGACTCTGTCTCTGGAGAGAACAGAACAAATGAGGAAATGAGCTTAAATTACAGCAGAAGTGAGTTCTTCCTAAAAGGGGATAAATAAACACAGAAGAGACAGATTGCAGAATAGAGAACCTGTATACTATAGCACATCTTTGACTTTCAAGCATTTCCCCCCACACTTTTTATTTTAAAAAATTTCAGCATTGCAGAAGAAGAATCAACACCCACATAAGTTTCATCACATTTACCGACTCAATATTTTACAACAGTTCTTCATCTCTCTCTCCATATATAGACTATATGGGTATATTATATACCTATGGCCTCAATATCACACTTAAGAAATGTATTAATTGATATAACAATATTATCTAATATATAGTCATATTCAAATTTCCACAATGGTCCCCTCCTGTCCTTCATAGCTAAGTTTTAATCCTGCGTTCTATCAAGGGCAGCATGTTACATTGGGTAGTCATGTCTCTTGCTTTTCAGCTGTTTTCAGAACCCGTTTTCTATTCTCCACTTTGAGGTGGTATCAAATTTGTGCTTGTTCTCCCTCGAATCCCCCATGCCATCTGCTCCCCATGCCCCTTGAGTGCCTCCTGATTGGACCCAGGGGCTGCCAGTAAGAGTAGAGGAAATTCAGCCCTAGGGCAGGTCTTCATTACTGGTGACTGCTTCCCCTGCCTCTGTCATGACTCAGAGGCCAGACATACTACCACGGACCCAACCTCACCCTTCAACCCAAAGAGGGCTGGGTACCATAATAATACCCAGTGGTCCAGGGGACACGTCTACGTGTGCTGACCATCTCCAACACAAAGAGCATCTCGTGAGAAGCCGAGCAGCAAGGAAATGCACTATTGACAGAGAGGATCATTGACACCGTCTCTCTCAGTCCTTGGTGTTAGGGGTGAAGGTTTCACCTGAGCCCGGTGTGCAATGTCTTTCAGGAATCAAATATGTGAGTTTGTACTGAACTGGTCATGTTATGGGCTTCCCTGGTGGCTCAGACGGTAAAGAATCTGCCTGCAGTGTGAGAGACTGGGGTTCGATCCCTGGGTCGGGAAGATCTGGAGAAGGGAATGGCTACCCACTCCAGTAATCCTGCCTGGAGAATCCCATGAACAGAGGAGCCTAGTGGGCTACAGTCCATGGGGCCACAAAGAGTCAGACACGACTAAGCGAGTAACACTTTCACTTCACTTTCCCCTTTTTCGAATTGGGGCTCATGATCTCATCAGAGGGTTCATGCTCTTGTGAGACCCCCTCCATACCCCCCAGAAAAAATAGGAGGTATATCTCACTGTTATACAATGTACCAGAGGCAACGTTTGATTGCAATCCCCTAATCTGTCCTCTCCCCATCGTTTCCCAGCCCACCCAGAGCTCAACAGCAGATGCACGGCTGAGTGGGAAAGCCACTTCCTCCCTCCGGGCCAGGCCAGAAATTTCAAGCCCCATCTGAGATGCAGCAGTGGGAAACCTCTGGCAGGCGCAGGTGCCACCACTTCGCGTGCCAGGACTCTGTGTGGGCTCTTCTGAGGAAGAGCCTCCCTCCATTCCACTGGGCAGAGAACTCTGCTGCGGTCCTGCCTGCACATTTCCAAGGGAAACTGTAAGCCTTTGCTGGAGGCAGAGACTGTGGTAGAGAATTTGCCAAACCCAGTGACAGTGGAGGAGGATGTGATATTAGGAAATCTGTGCCACGGCTCTCTGCCTCAGCAGAGAGAAACTCACACTCCCCTCGGATTCCTAACAGCAGAGTAAATTAGCTCATTTAAAAAAATATCACAAGATGTCTGTATCTATAGACTCAAGGTCCACATTCATACAAAACCACAGATAGAGTTCTCATTTCCTGTGAGAAGTACAAGCCTGGACTCACTGGGGCCTCCCTTTAGTCCAACTTGCTATAAATTTTATCTGAACAATAGGAGAGCTATTCACAGACTCTCTGGAGGAACATATCCCAACCATCAATATTAATGAGAATGAACCTGTTAAGACCAGCTTAATAAAATAGCTAAAATGCATTTACACATCATTAGCATGATGAGCTCCCAAATTTTCATCACTGAACAGCCAGCCCATTTCAGAGAGGATGGTCAGAAAACTGCCCAAAGATCCAGAGAGTGTCTGCCTCTCAAAGCCACTTTCACTGTGTACGTTCTGGCCTTTGAGCTAGATCACCTCTTCAAAGGGGTAGGTCTGGTGGCTCAGGTGATAAAAAATCTGCCTGCAGTGTAGGAGACCCAGGTTCGATCCCTGGGTCAGAAAGATCCCCTAGAGAAGGGCATGGCAACTCACTCCAATATTCTTGCCCAGAGAATCCCACAGACAGAGGAGCCTGGTGGGCTACAGTCCATGGGGTCGCAAAGAGTCAAAATGACCGAGCAACTAACAATTTTCACTTTTTTTTTCACCTCTTCAAAAGCAAAAATTGCCATAGGTTAAGACTTGGATTCTGCCCCACTCTTTTCTTGGCCTTCAATAAACCACAATCCTCAATATGTCTTTGACATGGGGGGAAATACCCTTATTCTTCTGCATTTATAAAATGTGTAATAATATATGCCCTTGAATAATACAGCCATAGGTAGTCAATCAACCAATATTTGGTCTTACAGTTCCTGTTTTAAGAAAAAAGTAGATCATGTTTTGGGCCACAGCAGACCTTTCAGAGTGATGGTAACACCTCCAATCAGGAGTCTTACAAAAGACAAACCAGTATTTCAAATCCTGGGAATCATGGGTCTGGAATGCCCCCCTAATACAAAACCATCTCTAATAATGGACACTCTGCATCCCCAGGGAAGTCTGGATTACTTTTAGGATCTTGAATATTTTAGGTGAGTGAAATATCAAAAACCTCAGATATACAGATGACACCACCCTTATGGCAGAAAGTGATGAGGAACTAAAAAGCCTCTTGATGAAAGTGAAAGAGGAGAGTGAAAAAGTTGGCTTAAAGCTCAACATTCAGAAAATGAAGATCATGGCATCTGGTCTTAGATGGGGAAACAGTGGA
>NW_011494867.1:6713560-6715947 GCF_000754665.1 Bison bison bison
ATGACCTCAGGACTGCCTCTCTTGCCACCCTCAACCATGAACATTCCTGCTATAGGCAGAAATGATTTTCAAAGTCTCTTTCTCTGGTCAATTAAACCCCATGAGATATAAATATGGGGCAGTTGAAACATCATAAGACCAACAGTCTGACTCTACTACTTACTTATAGGCAGTATCCAAACTTCTCTGAACTTTAGCCTGATGTTTTTTAGATTCTAAGTCATGTCTGATTCTTTGAGACCCCATGGACTGTAGTCTGTCAGGCTCCTCTGTCCATGGGACTCTCCAGGCAAGAATACTGAAGCTGGTCGCCAGGCCCTCCTCCAGGGGATCTTTCCAACCCAGGGATCGAACCTGGGTCTCCTGCACTGGAGTGGTCTCCTGCATTGCAGGCAGACTCTTACTGCATGAGCCACCAGGGGAGCCTGAGCCTTAGCATCCTTACCTGAAAAAATATATATAGGCCATAATTCCTACAAAGTAGGTTGTCGGGAGACAAGAAGAAATTACATAAAGCCCTTGATACTGAGGAGATGTTCAACAAAGGGGAGTTGGTATGATCATCAGTACTCTCTAGAGAAGCAGCAAGAGGCGGGAGATGACCATCACAGCAATTACATCATCATTAGAGATATGATCAGTGTCACAACGTCGACATTTGACAGTATTCTGTGGGGTTCATCACGTAGAACAATTACTGCTAATCCTTTCATCAAACTCCAGCAATCAACCATCCATCTGGGTCTCCAGGATGTCAAACCACCACTCCATTCATGCAATGTCATTATATCAGGGACTGCTCTTAGGACAAATCTCCCCATCGAGAAATGAATTTGAGTCAGTTCTAGTGAGGTGGAGGAACAAAGAGCCTGTTATACAGAGTGAAGTAAGTCAGAAAGAGAAGAACAAATTGTGTATATTAACACATACATATGGAATCTAGAAAAAATGGTGCTGATGAACCTATTTGCAGGGCAGGAATAGAGATGCAGACAGAGAGAACAGACTTGACACAGCGGGGGAAAGGGAAGGTGGGGCGAACTGAGAGAGTGGCGTTGACACATGAACACTGCCGTGTGTGAAACACGCAGCTAGCAGGAAGCTGCTGCAGGGGTGCAGGGAGCTCCGCCTGGTGCTCTGTGACAACTAGAGGGGTGGGGGAGCTTCAGGAGGCAGGGGACACGTGTGTACTTGTGGCTGATCCACGATGTCGTATGGCAGAAGCCAACACAGTATTATAAAGCAATTATCCTCCAATCAGAAATAAAAAAGAAGGCATCTACTGTTTAATATGCTGACCAAGCCTATGTTTTACCCCTCCCAGTACAAAAACTAATTTGTACTATGCTTAATCCGCCTCCCATACCATCCACATTTGTAACCTGTTTGAACTGTTCTTTCCTTCCCTCTCCCTACCCTGTGTACGCACATCACCAGCTTTCTTATTCAGTCTGGATTGATGGGTCAATTCAATCCATCAGACCGATTTTCTGATCCGTATTAGCTGGCTGCATTGCTTCACCAATCCAATCAAGAGACATTGTGCACTTGGCAGCCTGTGAGGCTTAAGGATGCAGACTCTGCCTTGTCCTTACCCCTACCCCAGCATCTGGCTGAAACCCTGGCACAGGATGGGTGCTCAGTCCTTAGGGTAAATAGTCAAGATCTCTATTCCCACTCAGGCCCTATTTTAGAAACACTGTTCACTGGATCATGGGCCTGGTTGAAAAGGGGCTCACCAAGTTATTGAGCACCTCTGAAGTGCGCATCCTCCAAGAATACTCAAGACAGGATTCTGACCAATTGGAAGGTTTGCACTGGCAGGCTAAGTCACTTCAGGCATGCTGACTCTTTGTGACCCTATGGACTTGTAGCCTGGGGACTCCTCTGTCTTTGGGGATGCTCCAGGCAAGAATACTGGAGTGGGTTGCCATGCCTCCAGGGCATCTTCCCAACCCAGGGATTGAACCCGCATCTCTTACATCTCCTGCATTGGCAGGCAGGTTCTTTACCACTAGTGCCAATTAGAAGCTTTAGAATGTCTCAATTCAGATTGCAGAATGAATTAAAGCAGCTCATTGAGTGCCACGGGCCTCCTTCTGCATCTGTTCCTGCACAACTTCCTGCTTCTTGAATGGCTCCCAGGAAATACTGGGGCCTCCCCGTCAATGCCAGGAGAGCAGAAGGCCCAGCTTCTCAGCAGAGGTCCAGTATTCACAGCTGCACCCTCTGTGAAGTGTGGATGGGAGGCCTGTGTCAGCAAGTCCCAGACCTCCCAGGAATGGGCTGGTGCCAGCCTCATCAGATTACAATGCCCCGAACAGTGCTGTCAGCCAGATCCTTTATCCAACATGAACTTTAAGTTGTTCACAAACCCTGAACCTTTT
>NW_011494867.1:6716047-6718218 GCF_000754665.1 Bison bison bison
GGGGAACGTGAACATCTAGTGTCCCAGGAAAGGAAAAAAAAAAAAAAAGCACACACAACACCGTCTGTGATGTCAGGAGGACAGGAGAGAGGCTGTTATCTGAACGTGTTTACCTGCTCTTTCCCAAGCCAGGTAATTTCCGGGAGATGCAGGCGGAGATGAATAGCCATTTATGAAACTACAAATGAATTAAAAACACTGGCTCCATCTGAGAAATGAAAGGAGGTGTGCTTCTTAGTCAGGGAAGTATGAACCAGGTGGTGCCTCGTTCAGCATGGAAATCGGAACAGCCTGCCCAGGAGGGGACATGACTGACGTCATCCCCGCCCTCAAAGGGCTCTGGGCGTAGAAAGGTGAGAGGCGTGCAAAGAATGCACTTTCGACACAGTGAGATGATGGTGAAAAAGAAGTCTGTGTGAGGGCCGGTGCCAACACCACGCAGATAAAGGACCCTGACCAAGGCTTGGTGTTTAAGGAAAGTGGCTTGTAAGCAAATATCCCTGAGCTGGAGGCTGAAGGCCGAACAGGAGTTTACAAAGTTAGGGGGAGATAAAGAGCAACCTGGGCTAAGGGTGTGTAAAGTGAGGCACATTCTAGGTCAGCGGTCTTTCGATCTCGCTTTAGGAATCGCTCTCCTTGAAGTTGCGGGGGGTGAGCTTCCATTCTGCCCTCCCCTGCACTTCGCCCTGCCCCACCACACTTACACACAGCAATCCTTCAGGGACCCCACCCCAGACCTGCTGAACCAGGGTTAAGAAAGACTAAACCTGCTTCTGGGTTTAGAAAGACTCCCAAGGACCTGTGTTCTTCCCATTGAAGTTGGATGAGGAAACCTATGTTTCTGCCAACAAGCGTCCCCGGGAGAGGGGTTAGGATGGGAGTTTATGAACACCGCCAGCCCACCCTTCTTCTCTTGAAATCTCCCTCCACTGTCAAGCACAGGCCCCCCAAAGCCTGGGCTAATAGTAAGAGCTAGAGAGACAAGGAAAAGGATGCCATATGGCAGTCAACTTATGCCCCAATCCTGACCAAAAAAAAAGAAAAAAAGAGGAAGGAGATGACCTGGAAAATCCAGGCAAAGCTGATTCCCCAGCCAGGTTTCACACACAGGCATTGGGGGGTCCCTGGGGTACCTCAGCTGCCCATGTGTCAGGCCAGCAGTTTTAAAGCGGCATCTTCATGACCTTTGCCTTCACTGCTCCAACCCTCTTGGAGCTCCTACCAGAGCCACAGGGCTCCAAACATCATGGATAGCCTCTGGGGACCAATCCCTCATCTGTGACCACCATCCCTTCCCGTGCTGGTACAACTGCCGCCCACGAGGAAGGAAACGTCCCCCTCCTCCTTCTGCCTGGGCTCCTTGTGAAGCCCATCTTTCAGTTTTTACACACAGGGACCCTTCCTGGGTCCTGACTCCATTCTATACTCAGATGATTCTTGCACTCAGAGAATCGAGGATTCCACAGCACCCAGTGCAAACAGGTTTCTGGCAGCACCAGCTCACAGGGGCCCTCAGCCAGTGGGTGCTGGGGGGTAGGGTGTAGAATCAGTTTCCCCTAAACCCAGGAGAGGCACAGGGTACCACTCAGAGCCCCTGCGGGAGCAGCCTACAGCTCCCTTCCACGGGTCTCAGCCTGGAGTCACAGCTCTGCCGCCTCCTTCCTCTGCCCTGCCCTGCTCCTGACCTAGTCCCATGCACAGGACTCTGCCGCCTCCTTCCTCTGCCCTGCCCTGCTCCTGACCTAGTCCCATGCACAGGACTCCGCGGGCAGGGCCCACTTCTAAGGAAACTGCCCTCAGACAAGGGTCGTGGATAATTGCTGTATAAGCCACCCATGCACCTTTAAATTTGTTCCCATGTCTGCAGTCAGGATGGCCCTCCTGCGGGGCTGCAAGCCTCGACTCATGAGACCCCCGGGCTAGAGGGAACCATACATGTCCTGGAGCCCTGAGCTCCTGAAACACCTCGAATCACGCCCACTTCTCCCTGAAGGGGATTACAGCAGCTTTTGAGTGAAATAACCCGGACAGCCGAGCCACCCCCACCATCACTCCAGCTTTATTGCGCCACAATCAGCAGCCATCTCAAGTGGAGATGAAGCTGTGGAGAGCGGATATTAAAGCCACCTGCCGCGCCCAGCCTCCCCAGATCGGAGGCCAGATTCCCCACC
>NW_011494867.1:6718318-6720698 GCF_000754665.1 Bison bison bison
ATCCCCCCCCAGCCGTTCCGAGCCGCCTTTGCACCCCTCGACCCTGCCCGGCTGGCAGGGAGGAGGGCTCTGTCCTTGAGCCACAGGCCCTCCCCTGCTTGTTAGCACCCACCCTTCCTGAGAAGGGGGTCTTCCTGCAACATAAGCTCAGAAGTACAAAAAGATATTAAAAGACGGTGCAGGCTGGGGGACACAGCATGCACGAAGTTATCCTCTCTTTTGTAAAGAAAATTCATTGTCTGTGAATAATTCGTGGCATTGATCTGTATTCGAAGAGCAGGCTTTGACGTCTTCCCCCCAACAGGAAGAGATCATGGGGGCCTCAGAACGACAGGGAGCACTTGGTTAACATCAATAGTTGCCACTTATGTGCCAGGCACTATGTCCAATGTTTAACAGTCTTTTTTTTTTTTTTTTGGCATGCAGGATCTTAGTTCCCCAACCAGAGATCAAACCCACACCCCCTGCACTAGAAGACTGGACAGCACAGAAGTTCCGGAGTTTAACAGTCTTTGAAAGAGGTCCGTTCATCTTTGATTCACAGGTGAGGAAATGGAGACTCCAAAAGGTAAATGGCTGACCTCGACCCACATGTCTGGTAGTGATAAGTTAATCCCCACGCCTGGTTCTGCCTACCTCTAGGGCTAGATTCTCAAGCAGAGCTTTTGCCAGGGATTTGGGTTCAAACTGTGGTTTAACTTCCTGTTGTTGTTCAGTCACTAAGTCATGTCTGACTCTTTGCAACGCTATGGACTGCAGCCTGCCAGGCTCCTCTGAGGCAAGAGTACTAGAGTTGGTTGCCATGCCCTTCTCCAGGGGATCTTCCCAACCCAGGGATCAAACCTGAGTCTCCTGCATTGCAGGTGGATTCTTTACTGTCTGAGCCACCAGGGAAGCCCATTATCCAATAAGGTCCCATTCTTATACTGTGAGGTTAGTACTTCAATGTATCTTTCCGGAAAACTCAGTTCAACCTGTAACAGAGTACAAGCAGCCAGAACCAGAAACTCTAACTTTCTAAATGAGATTCAGAGAGGATGAGGAGAGACCTGGCCTCCTCCCCGACTGAGGGACCCCCAGGTGATCACTTAACACCTTTGATCTTGAGTCTCGATCTCCATCTCTGCTCACTTGCTACTTAGGGGATGTTCCCAGAGGAAGAAGCCTGCTCACCACTGCACCGCAGCAGGAATAAGAAAGAACACAGAAGGAGGGAGGGCCAGTCTTTAAAATGTGGCACCCTCCAAATGCAGTGTTCTAGGGGACAACCTCTACAAAGCTGTTTTGTTCAGACTTTAGTCTTATAAAACATGTCTCATGAAACTGAGATAGGGTTCTCAGTTGCATGCATGGAAACAAACTGGAGATGGTTTTAGCTGAAAGGGAATCTATTCTAAAGAGAGGGTCTGGTTCACACAGGAGCCAGGAAGGCTGCAGGACCCAGCTGAAACGATGGCCAGGAATGCGGGAGTCTGACAGCCAGAACCACAGTCAGAACCCCAACCAGCCCAGTGGACACCCTTGCCACTGAGCATGGCCCCAGCCCCGTCACCATAGCTGCCCATAGGCTTGGACACAATCGCTGAGGCCACACAGCTCCCAGAAGAGATTCCCCACTGCCCCTGACTTCAGGGGCCACTAACTCCAGACTGGTTAAGATTAACTGGTTGATCATTAAATCATCGGTTAATGATTGGCTAAAATCATTGGCTAAGCCTCCCACATCAGGGATCCAGCGGCAAGGGAGTCTGGGAAAGCATGTATTCAGCTTTTTTTTAAAGCTTTAATACAGGGCTAGGCTTTCCTGGTGTCCAGTGGTTGAGAATCTGCCTGCCAATGTAAGGGGACCTAAGAGCCTCTTGAAAGAAAGAGGAGAGTGAAAAAGTTGGCTTAAAACTCAACATTCAAAAAACTAAGATCATGGAATCCTGTCCCATCACTCCATGGCAAATAGATGGGGAAACAATGGGAACAGTGAGAGACTTTATTTTGAGGGCTCCAAAATCACTGCAGATGGTGATTGCAGCATGAAATTTAAAAGAAGCTTAATCCTTGGAAGAAAAGTTATGACCAACCTAGACAGCATATTAAAAAGCAGAGACATTACTTTACCAACAAAGGTCCATCCAGTCAAAGCTATGGTTTTTCCAGTAGTCATGTACGGATGTAAGAGTCGGACCATAAAGAAGGCTGAGCGCCGAAGAATTAACACTTTCAAACTGTGGTGCTGGAGAAGACTCTTGAGAGTCCCTTGGACTGCAAGGAGATCCAACCAGTCAATCCTAAAGGAAATCAGTCCTGAATATTCACTGGAAGGACTGATGCTGAAGCTGAAGCTCCAGTACTTTGGCCACCTGATGCCAAGAACTGACTCATTGGA
>NW_011494867.1:6720798-6723455 GCF_000754665.1 Bison bison bison
TTGGAAGGACTGATGCTGAAGCTGAAGCTCCAATACTTTGGCCACCTGATGCCAAGAACTGACTCATTGGAAAAGACCCTGATGCTGGACAAGATTGAAGGCAGGAGGAAAAGGGGACGACAGAAGATGAGACAGTTGAATGGCATCACCAACTCGATGGACGTGAGTTTGAGCAAGCTCCAGGAGTTGGTGATGGACAGGGAAGCCTAGCATGCTGCAGTCCATGGGGTTGCAAAGAGTTGGACATGACTGAGCAACTGAACTAAATGTAAGGGACACGGGTTCAATCCCTGGTCCAGGAAGATCCTACATGTTGTCAGCAACTAAACCCGTGTGCCACAACTACTGAGCCAGAGCTCTAGAGCCCAAGCACCTAAAGCCTCTGCTCTGCAATAAGAAAACCACCACAATGAGAAGCCCGTGCACTGCATCAGAGAGTAGCCCCTGCTTGCTGAAAGCAGAGAAAGTCCACGAGCAGCAATGAAGATCCAGTGCAGCCAAAAATAAATAAATCTAAAAAAAAAAATAGAAGGCCTCTGACAGTTAGCCATACACTATGGAATTCCACACATAGGAAGGAGGTTCAAATGTTGAGCAAATAATGAAAAATAGCTCTAAGGGAAGATTAGACCTGCTTATCCAGGAGCAAAGGTAAGACAGAGACGGCAGAAAGTAGATTAGAGATTGCCAAAGGTGGGGGGAGGGGGGAGGTGAAGGTACTCAAGGGTGCAGGGTTTCTTTTTTGAAGTGAGGACAATGTTCTGGAACTAGTGGTGATAACTGCACAACTGAATTATATACTTTGAGAGAGTGACGTGTATGTACGTGTGAACAATGCATGAGTGTGCGTTTAGGCACTTTAGTCGTGTCTGACTCTTTGCAACCCCACAGACTGTAGTCCACCAGGTTCCTCTGTCTGTGGGATTTCCCAGACAAGAATACTGGGATGGGCTGCCATTTCCTCCTCCAGGGATCTTCCCGACCTGGGGAAGGAACCGGAGTCTCTTGTGTCTCCTGCATTGGCAGGCGGGTTCTTTACCACTGAGCCAAGCGAGAAGTCCTGTATCTCAATGAAAACAGAAGTCTCAGAGAGGCATCCAGGCTCCTCTTATTAGCAAGCGGTGTTGGGAAAGCTGGCCAGCCACGTGCAAACCACACGGGAGTTAAGATGTCTGAAGGTCCACAGCTGGGACTCAGAACCCACGGGAGAGGACTTGGAAGCCCAGCCCCCTCTGTTTCCTCCCTGGGCCGGGCCAGCGGGATTCTCGGGGCCTGGGCAGAGGGTGGCTAGGGCATGCCCCTCACCCTCCTGCCCTCCAGGATCGGGCCTGTGGGATGTGTGGGGGAGCGTTCTCAGGGTCCAGGAGAAGCCAAGCCTTCCTGGCGATGCACACCATCTGCAGACAAAGTCTTACATCAAACAAATTAAAGGCCTCTCAGCCCTGCTCCTGCCTCACAGGCCAGGGACGGGGGGCTGATGCTGGGGCCACGGGGACTCAGACTCATCAGCAGGGGCTGGCAGCACTGAATGCTGCGGCAGATCAGACGGGGAAGGAGGGGTGGGGCGGAGCACCCAGCTCTCGGCCAGCAGGGGTCTGGACTGAGCTGGACCCTGAGTTGTGGGGGATTCAGGTGGCCTTCCCCTCAGCCCTGGACATCCCCGCCATGGAGGCTCAGGGCATGCATCTGGCCCCTCTGGCCCCCAGTTCACAGTACTGCATTATGAGAAAGCATGAGATGCTCAGAGAGTGGGGGACGGTCTCTCCTCTAACTCATTTACTAGGATCCAGGCTCAGCAGGAGAGAGCGAGTGGAGGGGGAACCCCCAAACCTCCCAGAGCAGCATTCTCCAGACCTGTTTGGCCACGACTGGCCGCATCACATCCTGGTAGATCCGAATACAAAACAGAACACATCTGCATGAGGGAATCCTCACCCTTACCGCCTGCAGCACGCTGGACTTTATTCCATTCCATTCCTTTTCCTCTTACACACACACACACACACACACACACACACACACATATATATATATTTGCAAATGCTGGTTGTAACCCACAAAAATGATGTCACGCATCCATGAAGGGGACACCTGCGCTCAGAATAACTTGCCACACGGGCGCTGTGCAGTTGAACTGGGTTTGAGCTGGTTGGTTGCAGAACCCAGCCAAGTGACTTAGCGTCTGGCGTCTGGCCACTTTTCCTAACTGCTAATACTGTGATCCCTTGTCCCTGGCCTCCGTTCTGGACTGGGGCTCGACTTGCTGACTGGTCTCCCCAAGATGCACCCTGGAACTCCCTCTTTGCACATTCCGTGCACAGCCCACGGCAAATTTGTGAGTGTGGGCATACCAGCCCTTGCTCAACACCTCCACACTTTCCCTTTGATATCTGGATGAAGACATAGCTTCTGCCCTGGGATGATGGGCGCACAAAGCCAGAGGGGTGTGACCCCTGCCCCCTGTCCTGCCCCTCCTCACCTTGAGCCCACCCCCCACTGAAGTCTCTTCCCCCTTCCTCCTCCCCTCCTACCCCTCCTCACAACTCCAGACCCACCCGTTCTTCCAAGTGCCTGGTCAGTGTCCTTACCACACTCCTGCTTGCACAGGGACTTTGCACACCCTCTCCCCTCACCTCTTTACCTCGTTCACTCCTACC
>NW_011494867.1:6723555-6724014 GCF_000754665.1 Bison bison bison
CTCCTACCATCTGCCCTTCAGAACTCAACCCAAAGTCACTTCATCTAGGAAGCCTTCCTTAACTTCCTGAGCCAAGTCCAACCTCCCAAATAACCCCTCTGGACCACGCTCCTCACCCCCATAGCGCTCCAGGGCTGCAGCTCTGTGCTACTTAGAGAGTTACTGGGTTAATCCAGGAGACTTCCAGACCAGGACTTCTCAGTGCCCCCCGGGAGTTAGGATCAACTAGAGACATTTCCAAAACTGCAGAGGCTGACTGCCTGCCACTCGACTAACCCCCACCTCCCACCTATTCCAGTTCTGTTCCTCTAAGATTGTGGCTTCCCAAGGAGAAGGAGAATCACTGGGCCGGGCCCTAAGCCTCAGGATGGCAGCGATGAGGTCGGCTTCCTGCCCCACTGTGCGCCCCAGGGCCTAAGGGAGGGAAGGAGGGAGATGAAGGAGATAGAGGAGGGAGGG
>NW_011494867.1:6724114-6727185 GCF_000754665.1 Bison bison bison
AGGGAGGAGGTAAAGGAGAGAAGGAAGGAAGGCAAGGGAGGGCAAGCAGCCTTTTAAAGGAGGATACACCTTCCAGCATGAAGAATCGATGGTTTTGCCCTTCTCGGTTCCAGCCCTTGGAAGACTCTAAGGGCCTGGAGGCACGGAGCAGGCTGGCAGCATGGGGACCTGGGTTCTCAGGGTCCCAGCTCATAGGGGTGAGTCCACTGGCCCTGCAGCCACCCCCAAGGCTGAGAAGGTGCCCCCACGGCTGTGGCGGGGTGGGGAAGAGTTCTGCTTAGCTGGAGGAGAAGATGGGATTTTGTCTCCGTCTCCCTCCGACCTCACACAACGGAGCGCAACCGCACTGACTCTTATCCAAGCCCCTTCCTATCTGCGTGACAGCACCCCAAGCCTGTGGGGGCATCAGGGTGAGAGGACAGCCAGCTAGGGACACAGCCAATCCCCCAGTTGGGGGGTCAATGGGAAAAGGCCTCAACAAGATGACAGCCCCCAGTCTCCCAAGGGCTTGTGGTATGGAAGGTAAGAGATAGGTCGAATACATAACCCACTCAACTAAAGCCTCTCTGCTGAGCACCATGCTGCTAGGGTTGGGTGGGGAGGTATTAGGAGAAGTGGCTTTGGAGTCACGCAGACCTGGGTCCCCGACCCACCTTCCACCCGTGGAGTCTTGGTCAGGTGGCCCCACTTCTCAGCCTCACTTTTCCCAACTGTAAAATGGAGACAATAAGATGCCCTCATTGGGCTGTTTGTGGGGCAGAAATGGAATAATCAGTCCAAAGTAAGAATGAACTTTTTGGCCAACCCAGTACTTAGACTCGAATTTTGCGGCCGAAGACATTCCTTGACTTCTGGCCCCTGCCAGTCTCGCCAACCACCTCCTCCCTCTCCTGGCTCTAGCCTCCTAGGATACCTTTCTGCTCCATGAGTAATTCCAGCTTGTTGCCACCTCAAGGCATTTGTTCCGCTGTTTCTCTTCTAAGAACACTCCCGTCATTTATCATCAAGGGCCTGGCCTGAGGTCTCCTCTGATGGCTCCGTCCTGTTCAAGAGGCCCCTCTCGCCTTAACAAATTTCTGCCCTCTTTCTCCATTTTACTTCCTTTTGAGTATTTATCAGTAACTGAAATAATCCTGTTCATTTTTTAATTTTTTTTGTTTACAACGTTATAATTGCAGGGGAGGAGGAGCTTCTGTCTCCCCTCCACCTTCCCTGAATTGTCAGCTCCATGGGAGCTAATTGCTTATCTGATTGGTTCTCACTGCTCTGGCATTATAATGATACCTGGGGTTAGTGGTACTCAAAACATGTCTGTTTCAATGTCTGTGTGAATGAATGAGTGAGTGAATGAAGGAAGGAACGGACAGTGCAGTGGTTGGTACACAGTCAGTGCTCAGAAAAGGCTGTTTATTTAATATCCACATTGTGACGATCACCGTGAGAAAGCTTGTTGCTAATAACGGAGCCCTCACATGTATGGCATCCTCATTACTTCATTAGTTCCCCTCCAGGGGGATAACCAGCTGGGTTAGCTTTGGGACTCAGCATCACCCCCAGGAGTCAAACTGGAAGCCACAGGGGCCTGTGATGGGTGCAGGAAGTCCAGACTGGCAGAGGCCCAGTCTGGTGGCCAGATGTGAGGGCAGAAGCTTCCTTGGGGGAGGTATTTGTGTTATTATATATGCTAACTCAGACAGGCAACAAACACCCGCTCTTGGTGCACAGACACACGCACACACACTCCCCACCTCACTCCCACCAGGGCCCTGCCAGGCAGATCCAGCAAATGAGAAACCTCTGGAGGAGAGATCTTCAGGAGCCTCCCTGGGCACCGTCTGGAGCGACCCTCCCATCATTAATACCCCCTGCAGCTGAGCACATGTTTTTTATGGGGATGAGTATAAATAAACAGCAGCAGGAGCCTTCAAAGAAATGACCCCCAGAGGAAACCTGATCTTCAGGCAATTAGAATACTTCTGTTCAGATAATTGCCAGCTGAAAAAGTGAGCCTGGTGCCAATTCTCAAAAGGCGCCAGCACCGGCCACCCCAGGCTGATCGCAGCCTCCCGTCTGGCGTGGCACTGGAGATGGTGCTCCAGCAGGTGTCCCCGAGGGTGTGAGGGGGATTCTGCCGCTTCAGGGACAGTTTCAGCAAAGCCTTTTTGGTTGTTCCAACTGGCACTTAGTGGGTAGAGGCAAAGGATGCTGTTAAACATCCTGTAACATGGACGGCCTCCGCACCAAAAAATTGTCAGCTCAGAGGGTCAGGAGCACTGAGGGTGAGAAACTCTGGTCCAGGGTGGGGAGAAGGCTGCAGGGGCAGAAGCTTCTAAGGCTCTCCAAACACCCACTGCAGGTCAAACACAGCTCGCGATCCCTGAATCCTCAAAACGTCACTATGAGATTTAATCACCATCCTCATTCTACAGTTAGGGAAACTGAAACTTAAAGTGGTTTTTATTAATAAAAGGGGGCAGCTTGCCCACGATCGCCCTGGCAGTCAACACAGAGCCAGATCTCAAAGCTGGACTGGTGCCACAAAGCCTGAGCTCTGCCCTCCAAGCTGGACCATCATGGTTATAAAACTCTCTGCTGGTCACTCTTACATAAGCATCTTCTTGACCCCATGGGAAACGTGAAATGGTGGGAATAGCAGGGACTTAGGCTCCCTGTGGACCTGCATTCAAGGTCCTGCTCTGCCATTTTTTACCTGCCACGCAACAGGTTATGATAAAGTGAAAGAGGAGAGTGAAGAAGTTGGCTTAAAGCTCAACATTCAGAAAACGAAGATCATGGCATCTGGTCCCATCACGTCATGGGAAATAGATGGGGAAACAGTGAAAACAGTGTCAGACTTTATTTTGGGGGGCTCCAAAATCACTGCAGATGGTTACTGCAGCCATGAAATTAAGACACTTACTCCTTGGAAGGAAAGTTATGACCAACCTAGATAGCATATTGAAAAGCAGAGACATTACTTTGCCAACAAAGGTCTTTCTAGTCAAGGCTATGGTTTTTCCAGTGGTCATGTATGGATGTGAGAGTTGGACTGTGAAGAAAGCTGAGTGCCC
>NW_011494867.1:6727285-6736474 GCF_000754665.1 Bison bison bison
TTTTGAAGTGTGGTGTTGGAGAAGACTCTTGAGAGTCCCTTGGACTGCAAGGAGAACCAACCAGTCCATTCTAAAGGAGATCAGCCCTTGGTGTTCTTTGTAAGGAATGATGCTAAAGCTGAAACTCCAGTACTTTGGCTACCTCCAATGCAAAGAGTTGACTCATTGGAAAAGACTCTGATGCTGGGAGGGATGGGGGGCAGGAGGAAAAGGGGACGACAGAGGATGAGATGGCTGGATGGCATCACTGACTCGATGGACGTGAGTTTGAGTGAACTCCGGGAGATGGTGATGGACAGGGAGGCCTGGCGTGCTGCAATTCACGGGGTCACAAAGAGTCGGACACGACTGAGCGACTGAACTGAACTGAACTAACAGGTTATGGGTGTGCTAGTCAAACTCTCTGGACCTCAGTTTTATCATCTGTAAAATGGGCTGATATGGCCCATCAGAGGGTTTCCATGATACTGTGTGTAAATACCTTTGAACATCACCCAGCACATCAAGGACCTCAACAATCAATAGCTATGAGTGTGATTGCTACTAGTGAATTTGAAATTCAGAGCCACAGAGGTGCTGATTTTTTGTAGGGAAATGGGGTCTTGTGGGGCAAGTATGGGGGGAAGGGGAGGGGCACTGAGTGGGTGAAGGGAGTTGATTCCTCGGGCTGCCAGAACTCTTTACTAAGTCCCCTGTGCATGGCTTCCTTTGGGGAAAGCCTTGTATTTTGTTTACTGGTGATGGTAGCAAAATGTAACAATTCTCTGTCTCACCAAATGCCCAAATATATAAGGTTCCAAGCAGGACTAAGCAGGTCCAGAGAAGCAGGCTGAGGCGAGGGCAGGGGAACTTCCCTGCAGTTTGTAAAGTCACCTGGCTTTGAACCTCACCCACCCTGGCCCTCTCTGATGGAGGGGAAGAGAACTAACACTTCATAACCTGCTGTGTGCAAGTGCTTTTGACACAGCGCTTCCAGTCTTCCCACAAGTCCCTATGAAGTTGTGGCACACACATTTCACAGTTGGGGAAACTGAGGCCCAGGGAGGTTTATTAATTTTCTCAAAGTTGCATAGCTGAAAACGAGATCTGAGCCCTGACTCCAATGCTGGTGACTTCAACCACCTTACCTTAAGCCCAGTGAGCTTAGGCAGGATGGCGGCAAGACTGACGAGTCCGCCAGGAGCCTCTCTCTGGCTCATCTCCCCATCCCACTGATGCACACTGGCCACAGTGACCACAGGCTCCAAGCCCGAGCCCAGCCTCCTTATCTGAAAAGATTAATGTACTCAGAGGCCACATGGGGACTGAGAATCAGGGCCTTCTAGGACAGCACTGAGAGAACTTTTAGCAATGAGACACTCAACGGTCAATGGCTGCATAGCCAACATGGTAGCCACCAGCCACAAGTGATGCAACGTGGCTAGCATAACTATGGGACTCAATTTAACACTTTATTCTATTTTAAATAATTGACTTTTAAAATTTAGTTGCTAGTGGCTTCCATTTTGGTTGGACAGTGCAGGGAAAACAGAGAATCCTCAGCTTCTGAGCGTTTTTGGCAACAATGTGCTTCTCAGAGCACCCTTCCACAAGAATTTCAGGTTTAAGATCCACTAGCCCTGGGCTGCTGTCTATGGGGTTGCACAGAGTCGGACATGACTGAAGAGACTTAGCAGCAGCAGCAGCAGCAGCCCTCGACTGCCGGAGAAGGCGATGGCACCCCACTCCAGTCCTCTTGCCTGGAAAATCCCATGGGCGGAGGAGCCTGGTTGGCTGCAGTCCATGGGGTCGAGAATAGTCAGACACGACTGAGCGACTTCACTTTCACTTTTCCCTTTCATGCATTGGAGAAGGAAATGGCAACCCACTCCAGTGTTCTTGCCTGGAGAATCCCAGGGATGGGGGAGCCTGGTGGGCTGCCGTCTATGGGGTCGCATAGAGTTGAACATGACTGAAACGACTTAGCAGCAGCAGCAGCCCTCGACTGCTCTGGGCACATGGATGAGAAACCTCTTGGATGAGCTGAGCTCACGAAGGGTCATCTCACTCATGCTTCCAATCCACAGACACGTGCTGAGATCCTACTGCTCATGTGGGCAGCATCCCCATCCAAGAGGAGCTCCAGAGCTGACAGACACAGTTAGGAATAATGATAACGATGACATCATCACAGCGATGCTGATGAGGATGGTGGTGATGAGAGTGGTGATGGTGGTGAGGGTGGTACCATGCTGACAGTGAATAGTGTGATGGTGATGATGGTGGTGAGGATACTGACGACGGTGATAACGGTGATGGAGAAAGATAGTGATGGTGAATGACGATGATGGTGAATGACGATGATGGTGACGATAAATGACGACGCTAATGATGACAAAGGCAGTACATATGAGGTAAGAATATGGACTCGGAGTCTCTCTGGATTCAAATCCACATTCTACCATTTACCGGCTATGAGACCATGAGCAGGTCATTTGGCCTCTTTAACCCTCAGATCTTTTGAAAACTGAGGTTAATAAAGTATGTCTTCCTAAGATGGTTGAGAGCATTAAATAAAAAAATATAATGTGCACAGAATAGCCTAACACATAGGGAGGACCAACTGAATTAACATTTTATTATTATTACAATTATTCATTATCACTGATTCAGGGCACACTCTTTCCCAGGTTGTTTTACAGTCTCAGTTGGTCCTCACACTGACTCTACTCTCCTTCCCATTGGACAGGTAAGATAACTGAGGCTCAGATAAGGTTAAAGGATTTGAGGATTCTTAGAGCAAGTGGCAGTGCTGTGATCTGAGCCCCGGTCTACATGTCTTTGGGCTTCCCAGATGGTGCAGTGGTAAAGAATCCACCCGCAATGCAGGAGATGGGAGTTCAATCCCTAGACCGGGACGATCCCCTGGAGGAGGAAATGGCAACCCACTCCAGTGTTCTTGTCTGGAGAATCCCGTGGACAGAGGAGTCTGGCGGGCTGCAGTCCATGGGGTCATAAAGAGTCGGACACGACAGAGCACGCACACACACACACACACACGCACTATACTATGTCTTCAAAATGTTTTAAGTTGCTTAACTGCCCAGGATGCTATTAAATACAAATTAGAGATGATAGGGGTTCTCAACATGGCGCTTGTGGAAAGAAAGAAAGTGAAGTGCGACTTGGGTCAGTCCCATCACTTCTCAGATCCTCAGGTGCCTCAGCCACAAAACACTCTACAGATGTTAAAGGATCACACAGGTGAATAAATAAGACAGTCCGCATAAAAACAGCTGCATGGAGCTTTCACAGATAGAATACGCATTATCAGCTCACATTTTCAACCAGCATTAAATCACTGGGCATAAGCCTGGCACACAGTCTCCAAATGCCCCAGGCCCAACCTTGTCTTCACGTCCCCACCCCCATAATGACAGCATAAACCTCCAAGTGGTTTTATCTGAATGGGACAAAGGAAAGTGTTATTCCCCACAAGGCTTTTGACTGCCTGGTGAGGCACAGGGAGGAGGGAGGCAGCACCAGGACGCATCCGCCAGAGCCTCTGCCGCAGACCCTCCCCAGGGCTGGGGGCGACCCACCACCCTGGATTCTTATCCCAGCGAATGAAGCGCAGAGGCTCCGTGAGAAACCCTGGAATCAGTGACAACTGGCCAGGGAAGAGAGAGGGTATTTATAAACCTGGCGCCGGTGCCTGAGCCCTCAGGAACCTGAGAGGGCGGCAGCTTCCCCACCCCGCGGGGAAACCAAAGAGGAAAAACACCAACAGGCTCCGAGCTTGGGCACCAGTCGAAAGCCACAGAGGGCGCATCCAAGTCCCCTTCTAAATTTAGAACATTCTGCCAAACCAGTTCTCCGGCTCACCCCGCACCTCTCCCCTGGGCTGGACCACGGCGTTCTTCTGAGAGGCAGCCACACGGTGGGAGCCCAGATCCCAACCCGCTTTGTCTCCATCCTCGTCCCCATGAGCAAGGACAGCCAGGACCCCGGGGTCTCTCTCACACCTGAGACAGCAGTGCAGGAGGAAGGGATCTGAAGTCAGAGGTGGGAGTTCCCATGTTTGTGCTGGCTGCTGACGCCAACCAGTTGGAGATCTTAGACAAGCATCTCCAGCCTCCTACTGTCTACTCCGACAGTGTCATATTCATCTGGACCACAAGCAAACCTAACCCGGCAGCGTAGGGTGGGCACCCAACCCCTGCGGCTGAACCAAGATGGAAGCTGGAACCTGAAAGTCCCTATTCTGAGTCTCTCTCTCCTTCTCTTTGACTGAGTTCAACACATTTATTTCAATATTACCCAAGAGTTCCAGGCTCCATTTTTAGTCCCAGGATTAAAAACAGGCACCATGGTAATTATAATCAAAATGTATTTCTCCATCTTTAAAGTCCTCCTGCTATTCTAGTACCATCATCTCCGTTGATAATCATAATCATAAAAATAACAAAAGCAATTAGCAGCTGTATGTAGCACTTACTACATACAGACATTGGTAATTTATATAATTTAATTAAATTATTAATAGTACATTGTTGTTCAGTCACTAAGTTGTATCTGACTTTTTGTGACACCATGGACTGCAGCACACCAGCCTTCCCTGTCCTTCACCATCTTCCTGACTTTGCTCAAACTCATGTCCATTGAGTCAGTGATGCCATCCAACCATCTCATCCTCTGTCATCCCCTTTTTCTCCTGCCCTCAGTCTTTTCCAGCATCAGGGTCTTTCCCAATGAGTTAGCTCTTCGCATCAGGTGGCCATAGTATTGGAGCTTCAGCATCAGTCCTTCCAATGAGTATTCAGGGTTGATTTCCTTTAGGATGGACTGGTTTGATCTCCTTGCTGTCCAGGGACTCTCAAGAGTCTTCTCCAACACCACAGTTCAAAAGCATCAATTCTTCAGCACTCAGCCTTCTTTACGGCCCAACTCTAGGGTCTTCCCAGGTGGCACAGTGGTAAAGAACCCACCTGCCAATGCAGAAGACTCAAGAGTTGAAGATTTGATCCCTGAGTCGGGAAGATTCCCCTGGAGCAGGAAATGGCAACTCACTCCAGTATTCCTGCCTGGAAAATTCCATGGACCAAAGGAGTCTGGCAGGCTACAGTTCATGGGGTCACAAAGAGTTGGACACGACTGAGCCCACATGCAGGCATGTATGTGTGTGTGTGTGTGTGTGTGTGTGTGTGTGTGAGCGTGTGTGTTAGTCGTTCAGTCATGTCTGACTCTTGTGACCCCATGGACTGGAGCCCACCAGGTTCCTCTGTGTATGTATGTATGTATGTGTGTATATATATATATATATCAGAACTGAGGTTTATTTGACATAACAATTAAAATTATGAAACAGCAATAACAATACCAATGCTTTTCTTATTCTTTCATTTAATTCCCATGTTGACCCTATGACACATGCCACATTACCTCAGCTCCCTGCTTGAGTACACAGGGTGCCATGCATAAACCCAAGAACACGCCTCTCTTGGACACCCCATGTAATCTGTCTGTCCTATGGCCCTCCTGGCCAGCTCTGGCTCCATTTCTCTATGGGAGGGTCACTGCTGTCCCCAAAGCCCCACTGCCCAGCATGAGACCCTCTAGCATGACCTCATTCTGTGCTCCAACAGCCACCCCAACTGTGAAAGTACCCATCCCCATTTGTGCTACATCCTGTTTCCCTGGTTACAGAACACCACAGCCGTGGGCTCTCGACGCCTTTCCAAGTTTGGATGGATAGCAGGCTTCTGATTTTATGCTCAGGCTTTATGGCAGGTCCTCACATGCCCCTGTTCCTGGTTAGAAGCCAGGAACATTTCTTCCCTCAGAACATTTCTTTCCAGAAGCCTTGGGTGAATAACCGCACGAGGCCATCCCATCATCCCTTAGACTTGCTGGACTCTGCTGCCTTCTGAGTGAAACAAGAGTTGATGCTGTCTGGCTGGGATTGAGCTGCTGAACAGCCATGTCTTTCGGTTACCTTCTGGGTCGGTTTCATCCTGACTCGTCCACAGTCTCCCTCTGCTGTTGTAAGAAACCCTGTGCACTGTTGAGATAAGTGCTTGGCAGTACAAGTGCTTCTCAGTTTGTGGTAAGCGCTCAGTTATTTGAGCCAAACCTCCTTCCTGTCTCCTTGCACTCATCTCATCAGGAAGGTCAAGTGTTTGTGGGAGGTCAGACTCATCACTTCACCTCTTCAAGTCCACATCCCGACCCCATGGGCTAATCGTAAGGAAGATGAGGTTCTGAGCTGTCAACCGGAAATTCCAAAGCAAGATGCGCTCGCTGAACTCCGTGCATGTTTGGAATGAAGAAGGACCCCCAAATGTGGAAGGACCACCATCAACTCTGAGGACAGCCCAGCCCACATGGTGGTGCCAAGATGGCAGCTGGCTTACAAAACGTCCTTGAAGGAACAGCCCCAGCCCCGTGGCTCCCAGCCTGTGAGTCAGCAGCCTCCACTGCCGCTCGCTGCTCACCACGGAACTGCGGGTGTCTGCAAAGTTGATGACATCTGGAGTTTCGGTCTCAATCAGGCTGCTTTTGGCAACTACCTTTCCTGGTATGGAGCTGATTCTGAGTATTTTTCAAATTTGTACCTAGGGACTTCCACAGAAAAACCTCTAAAGTGCATCCCGCGAAAGCCACAGCTTGAAATTCCTCGACTGGCACACTTGTCACATGGTTTGACGTGTATCCACACCAAGAAAGGTTGACCAGAGACTAAAGGCACGGCAACAAGCTGTACCTAGACAGACTTGCCTGCGTCTCCTGCCCTCAGGCCCAGCTCTGCCACGTCCCAGGTGTGAAGCTGACAAACAGCTTCCAGGGGCTCCTCTAACTTTGTCTAAAAAAAATGGTGGAAGTGATATAAGTAAAGCACTTAGAAGTTAACTACACATGTTTTAAATGGAAGAACATTTAAAAAATAATTTGATTTATTTATTACTGATGTTGGCTGTGCTCGGTGGGCTTTGTGAAGGCTTTCTTTTCTCTAGCTGCAGCGAGCTGGGGCTACTCTGGAGTTGCAGGGCATGGGCTTCTCAGCGTGGTGGCCTCTGGTGTTGCAGAGCACAAACTCTAGGGCACGCAGGCTTCAGTACTTGCAGCTCCTGGGCTCAGTACTTGCGGCTCCACAGCTGTAGTGCACAGGTTTAGTTGCTCCGTGGCATGTGGGATCTTCCCGGATCAGGGGTCGAACCTGTGTCTCCTGCATTGGCAGGTGGATTCTTTACCACTGAACCATCAAGGAAGTCCAGAAGAACATTTTTAAAAAGGCTAACTACAGTGTCAGTATCCTATCAAAAAACTACCAGCAATTCCTTAATATTATTCACACATACACATGCACACAGTTTTTTTTTGTTCAAATCAAGATCTGACACAATCTACATATGATGTTTGGTACATATGTCTCTCCTAGGTTCCCTTCTCCCATTGATATTTTCTCCTTTGAAAGTCATCTGGTAAAGGAACCAAATGCTGACATAGTTATTTTTCTGCACTTTTCTGCATTCTAGATTTGACTAATTGCATTGATAGAGTTTTGCTTAACATATCCTCTCGCATACAGTTCCTGGACATTGCAAGCCCAATTTAGAGACAGGTGGTATTATGTCTTTCCATGAGGAGAAAAATAATGTCCAGTTGACTCCCTTTTGGTGAAATCACTAGGAATGGCAATCATTAATTAGCTAAATGTAATAACTCATGAAGGGCTGCAGCCCAATCTCTTTTAAGAGAAAGAGAGGTGCCTAAGACCAAGAAGAATGAGGGCCATCAGCACAGAGTACAGGTCATAAAGCTTAAAACAAGACCACTCCACATTCCAAACCAGCAGCTGCCATTTACTAGTTGGGACTAATTGTGACTTGGAAAAGTGACTTAATGACTTTGAGGCTCATTTTCTTCATCTGTAAAATAAAAAGATCATAATATTACCCAACCATAATATTACCCAACTGGTTTGCTGTAAGGGTTAAACAGCAGATATAAAAGGCAGTGCATGAGAAGTTGAGGAAACACATGCCCTGAGCTCAGACTAAACTAAAAAGTGACAATAATGAAAACAGTGTGGTACTGGCCAAAAATAGAAACATAAATCAGTGGAACAAGACAGGAAGCCCAGAACTAAGCCCACGCACTTATGGTCAATTAATCCATAACATGGGAGCCAAGAGTATACAATAGAGAAAAGACAGGCTCTTCAATAAGCGGTGCTGGGAAAACTGGAGAACTACGTGGAAAAGAATAAAATTATATTCTATACTACCATATACAAAAATAAATTCAAAATGGATTAAACACTTAAATGTAAGACTATATATTATAAAACACCTAGGAGAAAACAGACAAAACACTCTTTGGCATAAATCACAGCAATGTTTTCGGATCCATCTCCTAAACTAAATAAAAGCAAAAATAAACAAAAGGGGCTAAATAAACTTACAAGGTTTTGCACAGCAAAGGAAACCATCGACAAAATGAAAAGACTGAATGGGAGAAAATATTTATTTGCAAATGATGTGACTGATAAGGGGTTAAAATCAAATATAAGTAAGCAACTCATACAAACATCAGAAAAACAAATAACTCTACTTAAGAATGGGCAGAAGAACTGAACAGACACTTTTCAAAATGGAAATGCATATGATCAACAGGCACATGAAAAGATGTCAACATCACTAATCATCAGGGAAATGCTGACCAAAACCACGGTGAGATATCACCTCATACCTGTCAGAATGGCTACTATCAAAAAGAACACAAATAGCAAATGTTTGCGAGGACGTGGAGAAAACAGAACCCTTATACACTGTTGGTGGAAATGTAAATTTGTGCAGCTGGTGGGAAACTGTACGGAGTTTCCTCAAGAACCTAAAAACGGAGCAGCTACATGACTCAGCAATGCCACTCCTGGGTATACATAAAAAACAACCCAAAACTACTCAATTGAAAAGATACATGCACCCCAATGTCCATGCTGCTGCTGCTGCTGCTAAGTCACTTCAGTCATGTCCAACTCTGTGAGACCCCATAGATGGCAGCCCACCAGGCTCCCCCGTCCCTGGGATTCTCCAGGCAAGAACACTGGATGGGTTGCCATTTACTTTCCTTCCTACTAAGTCGACTAGTAGGAAGGTAGGTAAAAGGTAAAAGGTAAAGGTAAAGGTAAGGTAACGTACCTACCTACGT
>NW_011494867.1:6736574-6741864 GCF_000754665.1 Bison bison bison
AGTCGCTCAGTTGTGTCCGACTCTTAGTGACCCCATGGACTGTAGCCCACTAGGCTCCTCCATCCATGGGATTTTCCAGGAAAGAGCACTGGAGTGGGGTGCCATTGCCTTCTCCAACGTCCATAGCAGCATTATTTACTATAGTCAAGATGGAAGTAGCCTAACCGTCCATCAACAGATGGATGCATAAAGATGTGGTATACACATACACACAATGGAATGTTCCTCACAAAAAAGAATGCATTTTTGCCATCTGCAGCAGCATGGATAGGCTTGGAGGGAATCATGTTAAGTCAAGTGAGTCAGGCAGAGAAAGACAAATCCTGTATGATATCACTAATGTGCGGAATCTAAAAAAATATGACAAACTAGTGAATACAACAGGAAAGAAGCAGACTCACAGATACAGAGAATAAACTAGTGGTTATCAGCAGAGGCAGAGGGTGAAAAGGAGGGGCGGTACAAACTGCTGAGTGTGAGGATTTATTGTACAACAGGGGAATATAGCCAATATTTTGTAAATGGAAAGTAACCTTTAAAATTGTATTAAAAAAAAATTTAAGGCAATGTATGGTACCCAGGGTATGGAAAGTAATCAATAATTATCCCCCTCCCTTGATAACAACCTAATCTACAAGCCGATAGGGAAAACCATTCTGAGTGAGACCCGAGGAAAATGGCAGACTGAAGAGAGACAAAAGAAACCACGCTCGCCTCTTCTGAGGCACAGGGACTACCCCATGCTGTGACTCCAGAAGAAATAACGTGTGTTTATGACTCAACTAGAGCTAGGTTCAAAGTATGATTCTGCCATTTCCTGGCCATGTGACTCTTAGAGCCTCAAGTTGATTCAGCAGTAAAAAAAAAAAAAAAAATTGGCTGTCAAGTCGCAAAGAAGACATGGAGGAAACTTAAGTGAAATTAGCCCATTTGAAAAAGCTGCTGCTGCTGCTGCTGCTAAGTCGCTTCAATTGTGTCCGACTCTGTGCGACCCCATAGACGGCAGCCCAGCAGGCTCCATCCCCCCTGGGATTCTCCAGGCAAGAACACTGGAGTGGGTTGCAATTTCCTGCTCCAATGCATGAAAGTGAAAAGTGAAAGTGAAGTCACTCAGTCGAGTCCGACTCTTCGCGACACCATGGACTCAGCCTACCAGGCTCCTCCGTCCATGGGATTTTCCAGGCAAGAGCACTGGAGTGGGTGCCGCTGCCTTCTCCACACACTGCATAACTCCAACTATGTGACGTTCAGAAAAGGCCAAACTATTGCTGCGTAACAATGCATCACAAACTTAGCCACTTACAACAACACAAATGTATCATCTGTTTCCATGGTCTGGGAGTTGGGGCACAGTATAGCTGAGTTCTTTGCTCAAGGTCTCATGAGGCAAAATTAAGGTGTCAATGGGTTTGGGTCCCATCTGAGGCTCAGGTCCCCTTCCAATCTCACTCAGGGTGTTGGTAGAATTCAGTGCCTTGTGTCTGTGGACTGAGGTCCCTGTTTTCTTGCTACAAGCCCCTGACTGGTGGCTGATCTCAGCTCCTAGAACCCTCCTCCCATTCCCTACCATGTGACTCTCTCCCTTTGGTCTCTCAAGTCTGAATCTCTGAATACTCCATCTCTGACCTCTAGTCTCCTAATGGTTGAACCGATTAGAGCAGGCCCACCTCACTCAAGAACAGGGGATTATATCGGGTGGCAATCTTGAAGCCATCTCAGTATTCTGCCTATCACGGGCCCAAATAATTAACCAGCTTTCTTAAACTAAACAGTTACGGTCTCCATCTGTGGAAATACCACAACCAAAGATAAGAAAGTTATTTTTACACACCCAGAATCAAAGCAGAAATACCTTTGTTTAATAAGAAAGAGCTGTGAAAAAAATAAATATTTTTCATTTTTTAAAATACAAAATAGATATTTTCCCCTTCTTCTTGTAAGTCAGGAAATATCCACTTGGAAGTGTTAGTTTCATTCACTCACATTAATGAGTATCCACTGTTTGTAGGCAATATAGAAAGCAAAGGGATATATAAGGTATATATTCCTGCCCTCAACTTGAACTGAGAACCCCATTCACTCATATGTTCATGATTTTATTTATTTTCATTCAACAAACAGCATCTTGGCTTTCTCTCTGTGCAAGGCACAAAAGCACCGAAGATTCAAAATCGGTTTTTGCCCTCAAGGAAACTCACAGTATAAAAGCAACATCTTGAGTTGTGGTATCATTTAATATTATTTTCAACAGCTTTAATGGCAGGATCAGTTCTGACAGCTTGAGTCCAGTATACAGAAATCAGATTGTTGGTAGCATGGTGCAGTCAAAAGAAAAGAAGCCTTGGAATCTAAACCCAAATGATCAAGTTGACATCATCGGTAAGAGAACAAATGGCCCCGATGCGATGCACTCAGAGAGACATGACATGGCTTCTGTGATCCTCCTCCCAAAATGCATAACCTGAATCTAATAACGGGGAAAGATGAGACAAACCCAAAACTGCAAAATGTAACTAGCTTCTTATATTCTCTTCCAACTGTCAAGGTCAAGAAAATCTCAGAAAGGTGAAGAAACTGCTCCAGGTTAAAGAGGAACAGGAGAACTAAATGTGACGCATGACCTTGGATTGGATTCGGGACCAGAAAAAGGACAATCATGGGACAGTCAGTAAAGTCTAAATAATTAGATCATAGTATTGTTGTTAATGTTAATTTCCTATTTTTAAAACCATGCCATGTTTATGCAAGATGTTATCGTTTGGGGGATCTGGGTGAAGGGTATGTGTAATTTGGGGGTATACAATTTTTGCAACTTTCTTGTAAGTCAAATTATTTTAGAATGAATGGACAGAAAGACGCTCTGGAATTCCCACTCACTGCTTACTACTGTGTGTCCTTGGGCAAGTCATTTCACCTCTCTGAGCCCCAGTTTTTCTCTCCTATTAGACTGAGGCAGGCAAAGAAATTGGGTACAAAATGAGTACACGTTTTTCAGTTGTATGTCTGCATACGGACTTCCTTCCCTGGTGGCTCAGACAGTAAAGCGTCTGCCTACGATATTTCTTAATTCTTAAAACAAACAAACAAAACCTAGAAGAGGTACCGAAGGCAAAAGGAGCTGAGTCATCACATGACATCACACCACGATGGAGGGAGAACGTGAACTCAGCTCCATTTGACGCCAAACGCCAGGCGCTTCCGGCTTCCTCTTGGCCATTGCTGTGATGATGATACTACAACCAATGCAAGACACAAGGAGGAGTGGAAGGGGGAGGAAAAGACTCCGCAATCACACAGGAAATGTGGCCAAGAGGAGATACAATCTTAAAGACACAACCGCAAGACTCCTTTAAAAAAAAAAATAATTGTCAACCACAGATCTCCTCTGCCAGGAACTGGCCCACAACGTCTGAGTTTTCTCTTCTTTTGTCAGTAACTGCTTGTTACCATCCAAATGGCTGTGAGAGAAGCCTGCGGGCCCCTCTTTGGAAGAGAAAGTGTAAACAAGTGTGTCTGCGCGAGACAAGGAGGCGTCTTGGGACGCCGAGTGTGGCCTGAAGCTAGAACCCATCGGGGCCCCCTGGCACCGTGAGACAGCTCATTTGCCATCTGTCCTGGTAGAGCCCAGGCTCCATGTTTGACAATAGATGGAAAATCCCAAGGACACGCATCCCCCACCTCTGCCCCCCGGGCAAGTCCACAAGTGTTCTATTAGCGTGTGTGTGTGTGTGTGTGTGTGTGTGTGTGTGTGTGTGTTCTGCACCTGGTGGCTAAGCCCGTGGACCCCAACTGTCCTACAGCCACAAATTATTTTTAAGGCCCTTAATCCAGGAGGTTAAGTTACACCCCACAAGTCACCATCTGGATGGGGGGTTCCCACGTGGGTGGGGTCTCCTGGCACTTCTTGAATTACACCAGCTTGAATGTCAGTCCCTGATGACTGACTCGCAGAGACCCTTGCTGCCTCCCAGTCTGCATCGTCCACTCCGACCCTGTGCTCCAGACAGGTTTCCACTGCTTTAAAGACGGGGAAGGGGAGGAGGTAGGTATCAGGCGATCAACATGTATAGGACACCTACTACGTGCTACTCTACTGCGGGCACTTTCTGCCTTCAGCTTGCATGAGCATCATAATGACCTGTAGTGAGAGTTATTGTGCCCATTGCACAGATTAGGAAATGAAGACTGCCATTCAATGAAGTCAGATCAGAGACGTAAATGCAAGGCTTTCTGCCCGTATAACAATCATATACATCATGCTCTTTCCATTGACATTGTTGCTGTTGATCTCTCCAGTCACTTGTCAGCAAGATCTCTCCACATTTCTCACAAACTGACAGCCTTGGAGGAGGAATTATCACGACGTTCATACACATATGGGTGCTGCCCGCCTGCCTGGTGCCCTGGACAGTCTCCTCCTGATCCCTGAACAAAACAGCAGCTGCCCTATAAAGTGTCCCCCCCCCACTCTCTGCCCTGAACCTCCCAGCCATTCCAGATTTGTGCCCCCATGATGCCTGTCGGCTCCTGGACGCTGATTTCTCAACTTGCCTCGGTGCCCAAAGGGCTCTTGTCCTCACCCCCAGCTTGGGAAGGCTCCTGGACCATCCTTGGGCCCAAGCCTCTGCATCCGCATTTCCAGGAAGGGGTTTGGAGGATGGAGAAGTAGAGACCTCACTGGAAACCTCAGAATCCAAGAGCTTCTGACAGGGCCGCCTTAGGGAATCCCCAAGGAAAAGGGCAGCAGGCCTCGCACACATTCTCATTGAATCCTCCCAATAACCTTAAGAGAGGCAGCAGCATGAGCCCCACATGCAGGAGAACACAGAGGCCAGTGAGGAAAAGGGTGTGCCATGGTGTCACAGCCAGGGGCCTTCTCTGGGGACGTGTCCATTCAGCCACCAGCAGAGACTAGTTCTCACCTGGGAGAGCAGAGGGACATTACTTTCCTACCCAGCTTCTGCCTGAGCCCAGACCTGCATTTGCTCTCGTCTAACAGACATACCCGAGTCCCTGACTGATGTGACCCAGTCTCTCGCCCCGGCCTCCACCAGCATAAGTACTGATAAGGCTACTCTTGATTCAGTAGCAATGCTTTGCCAACAGTGGTCCTAAACATGAGAGTGTGTTTGTATATGTATGTAGGTAAGTACCCACTTAATCTCACACTTTAAATAAATCTAATATAATCAAATCCCTTAATTATACAGTGGAAGTGAGAAATAGATTTAAGGGACTAGATCTGATAGAGTGCCTGATGAACTATGGACGGAGGTTCGTGACATTGTAC
>NW_011494867.1:6741964-6742833 GCF_000754665.1 Bison bison bison
AATGCAAAAAAGCAAAATGGCTGTCTGAGGCCTTACAAATAGCTGTGAAAAGAAGAGAAGCGAAAAGAAAAGGAGAAAAGGAAAGATATAAGCATCTGAATGCAGAGTTCCAAAGAATACCAAAAAGAGATAAGAAAGCCTTCCTCAGGGATCAATGCAAAGAAATAGAGGAAAACAACAGAATGGGAAAGACTAGAGATCTCTTCAAGAAAATTAGAGATACCAAGGGAACATCTCACACAAAGATGCGTTCAATAAAGGACAGAAATGGTATGGACCTAACAGAAGCAGAAGATATTAAGAAGAGATGGCAAGAATACACAGAAGAACTGTACAAAAAAAGCTTCACGACCCACATAATCACGATAGGTGTGATCACTGACCTAGAGCCAGACATCCTGGAATGTGAAGTCAAGTGGGCCTTAGAAAGCATCACTACGAACAAAGCTAGTGGAGATGATGGAATTCCACTTGAGCTCTTTCAAATCCTGAAAGATGATGCTGTGAAAGTGCTGCACTCAATATGCCAGCAAATTTGGAAAACTCAGCAGTGGCCAAAGGACTGGAAAGGTCAGTTTTCATTCCAATCCCAAAGAAAGGCAATGCCAAAGAATGCTCAAACTACTGCACAATTGCACTCATCTCACACGCTAGTAAAGTAATGCTCAAAATTCTCCAAGCCAGGCTCCAACAATATGTGAACCGTGAACTTCCTGATGTTCAAGCTGGTTTTAGAAAAGGCAGAGGAACAAGAGATCAAATTGCCAACATCCACTGGATC
Organism: Bison bison bison; assembly: GCF_000754665.1. Taxonomy (NCBI): domain Eukaryota; kingdom Metazoa; phylum Chordata; class Mammalia; order Artiodactyla; family Bovidae; genus Bison; species Bison bison. The sequence continues at coordinate 6,742,746 of NW_011494867.1, forward strand.
ATGGAAAAAGCAAGAGAGTTCCAGAAAAACATCAATTTCTGCTTTATTGACTATGCCAAAGCCTTTGACTGTGTGGATCACAATAAAC
>NW_011494867.1:6742933-6753931 GCF_000754665.1 Bison bison bison
CAGGTATATTGTCACCCTGCTTATTTAACTTATATGCAGAGTATATCATGAGAAACGCTGGGCTGGAAGAAGCACAAGCTGGAATCAAGATTGCCGGGAGAAATATCAATAACCTCAGATATGCAGATGACACCACCTTTATGGCAGAAAGTGAAGAGGAACTCAAAAGCCTCTTGATGAAAGTGAAAGAGGAGAGTGAAAAAGTTGGCTTAAAGCTCAACATTCAGAAAATGAAGATCATGGCATCTGGTCCCATCACTTCTTGGGAAATAGATGGGGAAACAGTGGAAACAGTGTCAGACTTTATTTTGGGGGGCTCCAAAATCACTGCAGATGGTGATTGCAGCCATGAAATTAAAAGACGCTTACTCCTTGGAAGGAAAGTTATGACCAACCTAGATAGCATATTCAAAAGCAGAGACATTACTTTGCCAACAAAGGTCCATCTAGTCAAGGCTATGGTTTTTCCAGTGGTCATGTATGGATGTGAGAGTTGAACTATAAAGAAAGCTGAGCGCCAAAAAATTGATGCTTTTGAACTGTGGTGTTGGAGAAGACTCTTGAGAGTGCTTTGGACTGCAAGGAGATCCAACCAGTCCATTCTGAAGGAGATCAGCCCTGGGATTTCTTTGGAGGGAATGATGCTGAAGCTGAAACTCCAGTACTTTGGCCACCTCATGTGAAGAGTTGACTCATTGGAAAAGACTCTAATGCTGGGAGGGATTGGGGGCAGGAAGAGAAGGGGACAACAGAAGATGAGATGGCTGGATGGCATCACCGACTTGATGGACGTGAGTCTGAGTGAACTCCGGGAGTTGGTGATGGACAGGGAGGCCTGGCGTGCTGCAATTCATGGGGTCGCAAAGAGTCAGACATGACTGAGTGACTGAACTGACTGAATAAATAAATAAATATATATATATATATATATATAAACTCATGCATATATATGTAAAGTTCATTTCATCACTAAAGAGTGGTTTTGCACATAGACAAGACATGGAGACAAAATATCCATCAACAGATGAATGGATATAGAAGAAGGAATATTACTCAGCCAAAAAAGGACAAAATAAGGCCCTATGCAGCAACATGGATGCGACTACAGATTATCATCCTAAATGAATTAAGTCAGAAACAGAAAGACAAATACCATATGGTATCGCTTATATGTGGAATCTAAGATATGACAAAAAGGAGCTTACCTATGAAACAGAAACAGGCTCATGGACATGGAGAACAGACTGGTGATTGCCAGGGAGGAGGGGTGATGGGGAGGAACGGACTGGGAATCTGGGATTAGCGGATGCAGACATTGTATATGGAATGTGTAACAATAGAGTCCTACTGTAGAGCACAGGGAACTACATTCAGTGTCCTGCGATAATGGAAAGAATATCACAAAAGGATGTCTATGTACAACGGAGTCGCTTTGCTGCACAGCGTTAATTAACACAACACTGTAATTCAACTGTATTTCAGTTTTAGAAAGTGACTATGTGCCAACAGCTGTTCTAAACATTTTGTACATAGATAAAACCTCATTTACATATGTATGTGTGTGTGTATATTAGCCACTCAGTCGTGTCTGACTCTTTGTGACTCCATGGACTGTAGCCCTCCAGGCTGCTCTGTCCATGGGATCCTCCAGGCAAGAATACTGCAGTGGGTTGCCATTCGGATCTTCCCAACCAGGGATAAAACACAGGTCTCCCACATTGCAGGCGGATTCTTTACTATCTGAGTCCACATATAATGATAATTATATATAATCTCTAAAATTTATATATGATGCTGCTGCTGCTAAGTCACTTCAGTCGTGTCTGACTCTGTGCGACCCCATAGATGGCAGCCCACCAGGCTCCGCCATCCCTGGGATTCTCCAGGCAAGAACACTGGAGTAGGTTGCCATTTCCTTCTCCAATGCAGGAAAGTGAAAAGTGAAAGTGAAGTCGCTCAGTCATGCCCGACTCCTAGCGACCCCATGGACTGCAGCCCACCAGGCTCCTCCCTCCATGGGATTTTCCAGGCAAGAGTACTGGAGTGGGGTGCCATTGCCTTCTCCATCTTATATATGATACTTATATATAAATCTCATTTATATAAATTTTGCATATATAAGAAAATCTCACTTAACCATTAAATATGGACTATGTTAGCAACTGTTCTAGAGACTCTATATAATTATGCAAATCTCATTTAATCATTAAAAAAGACTTCATGCCAACTCTTATAAATATGCATAATCTAATTTTATAATTAATGTCCTTTGTATATTTAAATAAATCTCATATATATAAACTCTCACATATTCATACAGTCACATATATACATACATTTTTATAAATCTCATTTAATCATTTAAAAACTCCCTAGAAGGCGAGCACAGTTGTAATCCCCAAAGGCTAAGCAAGTTCAAACACCCTGTGCATGTGATACCAGGACTCAGGTGAGCTCCAAGCACTCCAACTCAGATCTGCCCCCCTAAACCCCAGAGCTGTCCCTGCCTCAGTTAGGGGGCAACCCCAAGTCCCAGGACCCAACTTGACTCGTTTTAAGTCTGCCTTAAACATACACTCAGGATGTCACTCCTTCCTATTACCTCAACTGCCCCATCCCCAATTCAAGCCTTCATCGAGGGCAGACAGACAACTACCAGAGTCTCCTTTGGGTCCCCTTGCCCTCAGCTCCCTTTTGCCCAAAACTAGCAAATATGCTAAAAGCACAAGTCAGTCCTGGCTGCTCCTTCCTAAGCCCTCCAACCTCCCTTAGAGTGGAAACTTGAATCCTCAGCACAACCCACGAGGCCGTACAGCACATGTCTCCCATACAAACACCTGCCAGCATGTTGAAACCACCACTCGCAAGAGCCTGAATCATTTTGGGATGTATTGTATGAATCTAACATCTATTAAGGAGGGTTTGTAAGAATTTCTTTGGTGAGAACTATGCTACCTACCACCCCTTCACACACACACACACGTATACACACCCCAGAGTGAGTGAGAAGGCCTCCCCTTTCATCTGAAGTCAAAGGAAACGAGGCTTTAGCAATTTATATGCATCCCCTAAACCTTAGGGAACACAGCAGATTGGCATCTGACTCGTGCCTGAGAAATTCAGTGAACGAGAGGCCGACCAGCTGACTAGTTAGCCCACCAGGGAGGCAGTCGCTGCTGTTTGGGATTCAGCCTGTGATCCCTGGTCTGTGTGAACAGAGGTTGCATGAATGCTCCCCTGAGCCAGATGGGGTCTAGGCATCATCTTACCCTACAGGGACAAACAGACGTCCACTGAAGAAGCTGGCAGTGGACCCCAGACTCCTAGGGACTGAGGAGGGAGTGATGTGCTGATGATGCAGAGTTTACTTGGCAACTGTAAGAGACTGGCCACAATCAACTGAAGAAATCACCAAGAAACCCATATGGGTTCCCTGAAAGAGAGTCAGTATAAACATTTATTGGGCCCAGAGAAGGAGAGTCCCCATGTGACAAGAGCACCACTTGGTCCTTATAAAATCTTTCGAGCGCTCCCTAATCCAACCAGGAAAGGAAATGAGAGTCGGTAAGAATGAGTGAAGTCTTGACATTGAATGAAATTGGAAGCATTGATGCTTAAATGGAACATAACCATCTTTGACAACTGAACTGACATTGTGTTTGTGACACTGTATTATTTGCTGAAAGACTGAAGGCAGGAGGAGGAGATGACAGAGGATGAGATGGTTGGATGGCATCACTGACTCGATGGACACTGAGTTTGAGCAAGCTCTGGGAGTTGATGATGGACAGGGAAGCCTGGCGTGCTGCAGTCCATAGGGTCGCATAGAGTCGGACACGACTGAGTGACTGGACTGAACTGACAGCCTACCTGTGTTTCCATCTAGGAGATGATTATTCAGTTAATCCAACTTAAAGAAACAGTGAGAGGCAAAATTTGGGGATTACACTCCATTACTGTTCATCCAACATAGTGGCGGTCCCTTTAATTGTTGATGTGTCTGACAACGTGAGACCCTCAGCTCAGTTCTCACCACTGGGTGAGGGCTTCCTTCAAGTATCACATCGCATCAAAGGTAGCCTGGGAGAGACAGTCAGAAGAAGAAGGGTTAGTCTTACAGACGCTTCACCCTGAAATGTCTGAAAGGTTTCGTCCAGTCTTCTGGAAGGACCAGACACAGTCAGGAGCAAAGGGGTTTCCAGGTTTGATCTTGACTACTCAGGATGGAGTCAGGACTTCAGAGAAAGGGCAGAGAGGCACACAAGACAATACTGAGGACACCAAGAACAAGAGAAAGGAAAGGGGACCATCAGCAGGACGATCCTGGGCTCCAGCCTAGGCTGGCTGGTCCACACCACCGGATGGGGATTTGATGGAAAACTAACACCACCACACCATCTTCTAGATTCTAGGGGTGTTGGAGATTATGTAAGCTCTTCTTTCCAGTACCACATTGTGGGCAGTCTGAGAATTAAGGCAGGATGACATGTCTTTCTCACACTTCTGGATCCCAAGATTCTGCATGACAGGGACTGAGTAATCTGTGCCTGTCAGCACTGGTGTGGCCTCGAGGCAGAGCTGGGGGCTCAACACCGCCGCTGGATGGACAGACAGGTAGACGTGACCTTATGCAAGTTCCTTCCACAGAGTTCCCTGCTGCCTCAAGCCCCTGACAGACTTCTTCTTCCTCTTTCCTGTGGCCTCCGTGTTGTCTCCAGAGCCAGGTGTCCTCAGCAGCATGCTTCTCCTGAGAGCCACGACATGACGACCAAAGCAAAGAGAACAGACTTTGTATAATTCCATAGTGACAAACATGCCTGTGAGTCACGTGTGCAGCTGGGATTGTATAAAACCAAGCTCTGCAGAGGTTTATCTCCAGTGAGGAGGGATAGCTATGCAAAGAAACATGCTGGCTGGGTCAGGGAAGGAGTGGATGCTCCTACCAATTTCTGACAAATCCTACCTGCACCCCTCCCCATTTCCAGGTCTTCTGTTACCAACCCATTGCCCCGCAGCGATCCACCAGCCTGAATTACTGAAGCTCAAGGTAGCTGTGGGTGGGAGGCACCTTTGCTCCCTAGGAACTCAGGCTCAACCTAGAAGCCTCAGCTGTTGCAACCCCCTGGAGACCCCAGAAACATCTCTGTTTGGAAACCACAGAACTCGTCTGTGAACTTCACCTGCCAGGCTGCCAAAGGGAGGACACGAGTGAACGCAGACCAAGTTTCAACCTTTTTATTCAAAGCAGCTTCTCACGATGTATAAATACTGCATATTAGCACACATGAAAAATACAACTTCTAAGGCACCCAGAAATGTGTTCATACACGTTACAGGACCATTCACAAAGAGAGTGTACAATTTGCTCTAGACAGTCAGCGTTTGATAAATCAGAAGGTTATTATCCCTCAGTACCGCACCCAGTCTCGGGTAATATTTACAGCGTGGTGAGAAAGGGGCGCTGTACCTGCTTTATAAGTCTATGAAGTACTCATACTTACAGATATTCAGAACTAGTTAAAGACTTTCCCATGATAACCTGGCGAAAGAAAACGAGTAGCCTAATTTGCAAAGGTCTCCTTGGATTTTGGTGTGTGTGCTAGATCCATGATCAAATCTGAACACTCCCGGGGTGGGCCGGATACATTTTTTGGTAGCCTGCTTCATTATCAGAGGTTTGGTAATAAGCCTTACCACTAGAATCCCACTTCTTCAGTATCAGATCATTTCTCAGCCGGCCGATGGATGAATGGTTTCATTGTGGATGAGCATGGAGCATCTACCTAGTGTGAGAAGTGAAGAGATTTCTTCCAGGACTAAACAGGAAGCGGAATGGGTTGATGGAGAACAAAAAGGAGGTGGAAATTTGGCAACTGTAGGATCTGGCTGCTCAGTGTAGACACACATCTGAAGAACACGCGCTGGAGGTGTCTACACGGATGGACAAATCACACGCTGATCAGGGACCCTGAAGGATGCCGGACCTCCACTCTCTACGGTACCGACATGGATAAAGGCTGGACTACACAGCAGAAACACCCTCCTGGGACAGCGCGTTTCAATCTAAGAAACTCATCTTCCAGAGCCTTCGAGAGGGGACGGCAAATCCCTCTGTAGGGCCAGCCGGGGGGAGCATACAGTTGGTGGACGGGGGCAGCTTCTCTGTGCCATGAAGCATGCACACCTCTGCCTAAATGTGCCCACAATCTATGGAACTCGTGCTTTGCTGGAATAATGGAATTCTTTGGTCCTTGGTTTTATGAAAGGCAATATTTTCACAGTCCTGTCAACACGGGCATCAGCAATGACTTCAGGCTGGGACTGATGGCACAGGGACACATTAAATACTATACGGAAAATTCCACACCCTCCAAACTGCCCAGAGTCACCTTAACGAGCTCCAGAGCGAGGCCAGGTGCTGGGCCAACGAGGCAGGGTCAACCCACAGAGAGGTCAGAGCAGAGGCTAAAATCTAGATGTCAGTTTTTCTGATTGACACACACACTGCAAATATTTGAAGCCAGTCTCCATCCTAGTGGGAGACAGGTTGGCTTTATGAACACGTATTTTGAGATGAACCGAATAACTTGACTTTAGCCATTCTATGGCCCTGGTCTCAAGATCATCTTTGAAACCTTGATAAGGAGAACCAGGAGGTAACTGCAGAAGCAGGGCCAATGAGAAAGAATCATTTTTTTTAAGTTTAATTTTCAGAGTTTACTTGGTTTTATCAGACCCTGGTGGACGCCCGTCCAGTGAGCTCCACGACTTATGCGCCGTTCAAACAGCCCAGAGTGGGCTGAGACCGGCTCAGCTGATGCGTGTGTTGCACACCTAGGTTGCCTCTGCCCTGCTACACTCAGGTTCAGTATGGCTTAATACACCTACTTCACTGACAAGACACTCAGCACATGTGGGAATGCGGATGACATAACTGAAATCGACTTCAGATTGTCTACACAGTAAGACTCACATGTAAACTTTGTTAACATCTCTCAAGGAGTGCTGACCGCAGCCAGGCTGGACATTCCCAGGTCACCTGCAAGGAACCTGGGGTCAACCGCCAAGGTCAGCAGCAGGAAATGCCATTGGTTCAAAACAAACAATGGACCAGCGGCCCTCCCTGTGGCCGTGTCTACACCACATGAACAGTACGCAGGGGGCTCCAGAACACCTGTCCGGGGCCCCTTCGTATGGCCAAGACAATCGCCAAGGTGTCTAACTGGTCCCTGCTGCCGTCAACTCAACCGCACTCTCCAGATTAGCCATGCTATACAGACTGCACAGAGTCCATCCACATGGCTTACGCTGCTTAAAAAGAAACAACCCGTATTACCTTTTTTTTTTTTTTGCAACAAGCTTAAGGCTCTGTTCACAAACTCCATCAACTGCCACACAGTGAGAATTTATGGGGAGATCCTCAACTACATACCTAGTTGCAAAGGTTGGAAAATTTTACTGATCCTAATGGTAAGGCTTATTCACAAATTCAATACATTTTTTCAAACTCAATTACTTTGAAAAAAAGAAAATTAACCAGCTCTCTAACAATTTAGGAGCACTCGATTTTAACGGGGAAAAAAAAAAAAAACAGAAAACCATTGGCACCAAACCAGAATGCTATTTCTTGAAAGAACAAGTGATATTAATGGAAAAGATTGCCTAAAACGCAGATCCTAACTTACCACAGAAATATAAAAGTTTATATTCTGAAAATATATATACTGTATTAAAGTCTGTACGCATTTCAACCAAAATTTGCAGAAATAACTAAGCAACACTTATCTACAACAAAAATATACATGCAAGACAACCCCAAATGGTTTCCCTTAAATATCTACAAAAGCAAAGTGTAGATTTTTAAAGATCATACAAAACCATTTACAGAGAATAAAATAAAATACTTAAGAAATCTCATTTAGAGTCTTAAATACTGTGTATATTAGTGAGGATGTCTAAACTAATATATACAACAGATCTCAGTATCTGAATACAGAAACACAGAAGAGAAGCAGTTCTGCATTTTAAATATTCACTTAGGAAGATCTGAAGGTGTTTCTATATTTTTTCTTTGTTAAAAAAATTTCCACAGAAACTGGCTTGAAAAATTATATGAATGTGACTAAATTTCAAATTAAAAAAGTGTACAAAATTTTTTAAACCAACAGTTAATCATGGGAAATGCAATTCCGCATCCAGTGGAGGCTATTTTTCAACATGGATATCAGGAAATAGAGTTGCATTGGTCAAAGTCTAGTGTGATTATCATTTTTCCATCCTTATACTAAACTCCACATGGGAAAAACCTATTTTCATGCTTCAGCAAGAACACTTCCCAGTTTGCTTTATACCAAACAAGAATAATATTTTAAATCAATTCTCTACTAGCTTCTTAGAGTTATCCAACTTCATTTCCTAGAGGGTCATTTTTCATGGTTTTCACCCACAGGCATTATTTCAGAGCAGGAAGGGATATATGGGTATATCAGCCTTAGGCTGAGCCATTGGAGCTCTAACCATCTTTGCAACGTTCTCCAAAAAGCCCTCCTGAACCATGCTGTTAACTCAGGTGCTTCCACTGCAAGGCCCTGGATGCTAACCACCAGGGGCTGGAGGAGAGGGGGGTCCTAACGCATGCCTCACAGGATGGCACAGGAGGTACTGTCCAGAAGACTTCTTGACTAAAGAAGTGCCCTCATCTTCCCCAAAGGCAACCCCAGGACGGGGCTGCCAAGACCACGTACAGTTCCTCTAAGAACTGCCCAGGCTCTGGGACATGACTGACTGGGTGGGGAGCGGGTGAGACAGAGTAGAGAGAGGGGAGAAAGGATCGTATGGATGGAGAGAAGGTTCTGGGGTAGAAGATAAGAAATGAAAACCTGGGCCCCATCTCAAGAAGGCTATGGAGGACAAACCGTGACACAGCCACAGGTTTGGCGAATTTCAACCCATGTCGGCCATAAGTCGACAACCCATGTTGTAAGTTGGCCATAAGTTACCTGGATCTCATCTCTGCATTATCAAAGCAATTATTCAGAAAGTGAAAAACTCAGTGGTTTGGTCTACCCTGTAGCCAACAGATTAAACTGACTTTTGCCCAATTTGTGGAACATCCTTCTTGAACTGACTGTATGGAAACAGCCGAAACACAGACTGTCGGGTAAAACATCTCCTCTTATACGTGGAACCTGCCCAGGCATTCCACCTGAATGATGGTTTCACGTTCCTACCTTATCATCAGAGATCCTGGAGGTGTTTAGAAGTTTGGATTTGATGATCCAAAGCTACATTTTAGTCCAAAGCTAAAACACTTCTGGTTTTTCTGGCAGGGGACAAAGATGGGCATTGAGCCAAAGAAATTTCCAAACATTGTCTTCCATCTCCAACAGGAATCCTAACTCTGCTTCTAGAGACGATGAAGTGGTTGTCCTTAGAAGGTAAACAGAAAGCAAGGTGCTCTTTCTTTAGACGACTTAGTGATGGGAGAGAGATTACCTGCCAATAACAAGGCCGTCCAGGGGCTCTGGCAGAGCACACATTGGCTTTCTCAAAGGAGGAGACAAACCCAAATAAAGATGTGACCACAGGTATCTGGGCAAAGGGAGGTGCTTCCCTATGGTAACAGTTCCTACAGGATCCCACGTGGACCACGGTGGTTGGCAGGGGGTGGGGGTGGTGTACACAGGACTTCAACCCATCGTCCCGTGGATGGATTTAGCCAAGGCAGCTGTCTCCCTGCCGAAGGAAGAAGCAAGTGAGACGTGTGCTCTTCCCTGATTCTCTTGAGGTCACAGGAAAAGGAATGGGGCTTTCTGCAGATGGAGCCAAGACCATCTGAAGGATGGAGAACCCAGGTTAAGTCTCTAGTTCAAGTGCAGAGACTCCACCTGTCCTCCGAAATGCAAAGCTCAGCACCACGAGTCCTCTCCACCTGCCCGGCCCAGGGTGTCCAGCTGCCTCCAGAGGAGGGAAGAGGACCAGAGAGGGAGAGGGAACTACAGCAATGACCCTCCCTCAGCCGCCCTCCCCTCCCTCAGCTGTGCCCAACTCTCACCGCTCCTCTCCACTCTCTCCAAGGAAGGGCCAGGAGGGGCTGGGGACTGACAGAGGGCAGAGGAGATGGGTGAGCGGAGGTCCTTGAGAACACTCGGGGGCTGGGGTGGAAATGCAAAGATCCTGCCACGCTGAGAACCAAACTTCCTCTGGTGTGTGACCCCCACGCGGAAGAACATGGCCCTGTAACTTCTCTGCTTGAACCCCGATGCTGACGGCCTCTGAAACCAAAACCAAGGCCCCAAACCAAAACCTCTCCCCTCCATGGCCGATCCGGGGACTCTGGGCGACAGCCTGAACACAAAGGCTGGGGCCCTCTGTGGCCTACGGGCAGAGGCCTAATCCCTGGTTACTGCTCCCTCGTGGGAGTAAAGAGCCTGAAAACAGGACTTCTGGAGGCAGAAAGACTTAGACCTGCTGCTGACAGCTCCACAGAGTGGGGACTGTCCCCCGTCTCTCTGGAAGGCCCCAACCAGATACCACTGCCCTATGAGAAAAGGGACTCTGAAAGTCAAGCCCCAAAGGAAGAAGTGTCCCTCAGCAGTATGCAACCCCCAGGGGGCCCAGCCCCCACCTGTTCCTGACATCCAGGGATTAGGGACTGGCTGTGTCTCAGGACCATTCAGGCGGGAGGCCCCTTTATGTCCTTAAAGGCAGGAGAGCGAAGAGAAGACCCTTCCATGATTTCTCCTAGAACAAGTATTCAATGACCACAGAGCTGTTTCATACACAGAGAACCTGGTGCAGAGCCATTCCTTCTAATTCTAGCAATCCCATTTCCATCCCTCTGAATTTTACATCTACGTGGTTCATTGCTAGAATGCACCAAACAGCTCGGACCCTGTATGGGATTTGCTCTAGGGCAGCATGAAAGTAGTATCTGTGTGAACAACAGACACCGTGACGTATAAACAGAAATAAATAAATTAAATAAGTCTGATTAAA
>NW_011494867.1:6754031-6767699 GCF_000754665.1 Bison bison bison
CTGATTAAAGGGGGGAAAAACCACTTTCCTAGTAGTTTATGTGTTTTGCAAAACTAGCTTTACATATTATACACATAAATTATCAGAATTTCCACTTACATCGTTTTAAAAAATATATATTTAACAAAACGCTCCTAAATGTACAATATCTGGGTTTTGTAAATCACTTGGTTGGGTTGTTAAGACCAAGCCCTAAAAGTCACACAGACGTGCATCAGAGAGGAGACTGAGGCTGGCTCCACACAAGTGTTCTGCTCATTGCTCTGGAAAATCCCCTAAGACTGGTCGTCCCCCAGTCACTGGATCTGCCCTTAGCCACAGAGGGCATGGCAGCTGAGTCCCCACGTCAGAGGCACTGTGTAGACACAGCCTGCGTCAGAAGGACTGGTGGGGCGAGGGGACTGGTCTTCCTTCCTGGACAAGGATGGTGGATCTCAGCAAGTGGGGCGGGACAAGGGCGCTGGCAAAGGCCTGGGAAGAGATAGCCCTCGATGGCCCTCCAGCCAGTTGGGGTTTGAGGTGCGGACACGGGGCAGGAGGCCAAGCACACTGCGTTTCCCATCATTACACAAAACCAAACCAATGAGGAGCAACCAAAGGACACAAGGAAATGGACACAACCCTAGGGACAGAGAAACACCTGGACAGACCCCTCGGCCAGGCATACACTGGGCTCTGATCTCTGAAACACAGGGGCGGAGCTGGAAGTCAGGGGCCCCGCAGTGCTGGGCCCTCACACTTCGTAAATTTTGTCCTGCAGGTAGCTGAAGAGGGAATCCAGGCCTTTGGAGGAGCTCCAGAGCTGCTTGAGCATGATGCATTCTTTCTCGTTCACATCTTCAAGCACCGACCTCAGAAAGCTCCGCACGAGGCATTTTGACTCCTCCAGCACCTGCAGGGAAATGCACAAGCCTCGTTAGTCAGGCGCCGGGGACCTGCTCCCGAGGGACATACTTGGCCTGGGTAACCTTCTGATGTCCACAGCCAGAGGAGGCGCCTCCTGTGGTCCTGGGCTTCCCAGGCCTCTGCCCCTTGGCAACACCAGGAACAGGTTGCACGTGTGCCCAGATGTCAAGCCCTCAGTCCCTGGGATGGCTGAGTGGGACCTGTGTTAAGCCCAACTGCAAGGACTTGGTCTTTTACCCAAGGGTGACCGATACTCAGTTTCACTTTCTATGGATGTCAGGAAAAAACTTGGGGAAACGCTGCTTTAACCTCCGTGTGCTACCTAACTCAAGAATGGCTGGGACCGCAGAGTAAGATAATGAAATGAACTAACGGGTTGCCAAGGTACCCACAGGACCCGCCTCGACAGCAATGTCCCTTGTTCAGGCTTAGCAGTAAGCAGTGGTAATAAAAGTAGCAATCCTTGCAATAGCAAGTAATAACAATGGCAGTAAATGGCAGTAACGAGCAATAATAGAGACAACAGTAATACTATAGTATTATAGTTGTGATAACAGTAATGTTAGTGGTGGTAATAACGGTAACAGTAGTAACAGAGCTATAGTATTACAGCAGCGATCATAGTAATGCCAGTGATAGCAATACGATAGTACTATATTACAGCAGTATTAACGATTGGAATATTAGTAATACAGTAGCCAGCGTGGTAAAAATAGCAATAATAATCATGATCATGAGTAAGAACAATCGCAGCAATCACAGCAAAGCCACTACAACCACATTAGCTGTCGGCTCTATGACAGGCACTCTCGGTGCAGTCATTTATTTCCACCTCAAATTCACAAATAGGCAGTATGTTTATCTCTGCATTACAGATGAAGGACCCGAGCTCAGGGAAGTGGAGGTGCCCACGGCTGCCTGGTGGACATGCCCTGCAAACCCCTGGCTGATTCTGTAGGCCCCACGGCTGCCTCAGTCTGGCAGAGGCACTGCTGGCAGCAAAGTGTCTGAGCATCCTTCTGCCTCCCCATTCTCTGTGGACGTGGGAACTTCAGTTCTCAGTCTTACCAAGCGCTTTCAAACAGAAAAAAGCAAGACAAGAGCTCCCTTGCTCAAGCAGGCTGGAACCATATCCTTCAGCTTGGGCTGGAGGCTCACGGGTGGTAAGAGGGGACGAGCTGACAAAGGACACCTCTTCCCTCCCCCAAATTTCTCTGAGGACCACCATCTCCGGGGGTTATGGGGAAGATTCCTGTCTCAGGTGAATCACCCTGAAGCTCCTGAACTCCTATCTGTGGACAGGAGAGTCTTCCTTGCAGGACTTCTTCAAAAGCCGTTTCTGAGCACCCCCAGAGGTCAGACTCCTCAGGGGAGCTTTGGAGTCTTTGTCCTCCTGCCTTTACAGCCTCATGGCCCCCAAACATGCTGTGCGCCAGCTCACACCACCAGGAACCACTGCCTGAACCCCACGTGCCCTCACTCACACTGTTTACCCCACTGAGAACGTCTACCCACTCCTGCAGGCAGTGGCCCCTATGGCACCAACCACCCCTGTCTACCTAGGCTCATGCAGTTTCCTGGGACCTGAGATCTTTGGGGTGAAAACCACAGGAGAGAGTCCTGGGCAAAGAGGTGGCCGTCAGAGTCATCAGGAAGATTAAAAGAGAATCCACAGAAAGAGCTGAGCAAAGGGCTCGGCCCACGACAAACGACCACCAAGAAGGCAGGGCTGTCCCCACCCTGCCACCGTCCCTGGGACCACAGGCTTCCTGGGGGCAGCGCTGCACAGTGGGTGTCTGTAAAGGCTGGCGGGGGCAATCAGGAGGTGAGTGACTGCGGGTGGGGACTCAGGGTAGACGGGGAGAAGTTGTGGGGACCGCTCGGCCCCCACAGTCCAGCCCAGCGCCCCATGACGCTGCAGCACAGTGAGCGGCCAGACCTTCTGCTCTCAGAGAGCCTTTTCTCCTGCCCTGCCCTTTCTCCCCCTTCCCAGGGTATTCCCACGCAGCGCTCAGAGCGACTTTTAGGAGATAAAATCGACAGTTAAAACCCAGTACCTCCATGGAGGTGTTATTCACTTATCCCGTTTTCAAGGAGTTGAACTATAGACTCTAAATGTGCTGCGCGCTGGGCGGGCAGGAGAAATGAGGTACCAGGGCGGCAGGAACTGGTGTTTCTCATCTCTCAGCTGGCTCATACCCTGCCCTTATTCGCTTTTGCTTCCCCTTTCTTTGAAAACCATAGATGATTTGTGTGTCTGTGCAAGTTTAGGAACTTTAAAGCATCACTTCTACCCCAGGCTATAAATCTCTTCTGAGGTTTCTGCACTGGAGCTGACGTGGGAACACCTAATGGTGCTCACCGTCTCCCTCTGGATTTAAGCTCTCAGCACCGAGACTCGGCCTCTGCGAAATCACACAGGGCCTCCCATGGACTCCCTGCGCGACCTCTGGCAAGTCAGACACTCCCTTCCGGTCTCGCGGCCCCCACCTGCGAGAACAGCGCACAGAGACGCGGAACTCACCACCGCGCTGCAGGAGGCCATCTCCTTGACCCGCAGCATGACCTCCTGGCTGAACGTGGTCGGCCAGAAGACCTGGGACACCAGGCCTCTGCTGCATGCCTCCTGGGCGGTGAGCTTCCGCCCACAGAAGAGCATCTCGTTGGCCTGAAAAAGCAAAGGCAGGAGAAAGCTGAGAGCCGGTATGCCTGTGAGCCTGTTAATGAGTGAGCGTGCTGTGGGTGATGGTCCCAGCTCTCAGAGGCAGCATCCTTAACTGGAGACCAAAGATGCTGGGGGAACTATTTGCCAACGCTTGTATCTGTATGCATCTTTCTGAGCCGAGGGCCTCAGCTTCTGTTAAATTCCCGAAAGAAGTCATGTACCTACAGGAGCTTCGTCTGCCCAATACCCCTCCCCGTGTCTGGTGGCAGATGCCCCAGGAGGGACTGGGGACAGTTCAGAGTTGACACCCCGTCCTTGATGGCTGATATGGGAATAAGCAGAAGAGCCACCCTAGACATTAAAGCTCTCTGTGAGGTCTCCAAGCTGGAGAGCATGGGGAAGAATCTTTCTCCTTCTCTGGTGGCTTAAGTCACTCAGCCCAAGGCCACCCACTGCTGTGTCTGTCCCTGCTCCATGGAGACGAGGAGCTGCAAAGACAGGACAGGTGGAGAACAAGAGCCCTGCTGGTGCTGGGATTCTGGGGCCTGGCACCCCGAACAGGGGCTCCACTGTTGGACCTGCCAGTTACGGGAACCGTTAAACTCTCTGTTCCCCCACACCACCCTTTAAGCCACTTCAGGTGTCTCCCTCACCGACTGCCCAAAAGGTCCTGAGTAACCACATGATCCCGACACAGAGAATGCATCCTTTCCAGGGGCCCAGAGTTGGACGCAGACGCTGCCCAGCAGCCAAGGGCAGAAACCCCTCCTGCCTTCTGAAGAGTCCTCTGTACTCTGCTCCCCCAAGAACTTCTCTCAGCTGTGATCCGTGTTCTGGGAGGAGCTACGTGGACAAGGTCCTAGGCAGCGGCGGGGCACAGTGCAGCCACCACTGACACCGAGCGGCTGTCCCACTGACACTCAGGGCAAGAGGGTCGTAGCCCCTCCCTCCTTCAGGACAAGTCCCTGCCTCCTTCCCACAGCGGACCGTGCAATCCCCTCCCTGACTGCTGTCTACCGGCCTCCCCTCCCATCCCCTTCCTGGCTCTGCACACTTTAGCTGCTCTTAGGCAGATGTTGAAATGCCAAGCTCTCCCAGCCTCTGGATCTGTGCACCCGCTTCCCCTCTGGGGGGGTCATGATGACCCAAAGGACAATCTTTCACGGCCGAGGAGCAAAATTTGTCAGGTCGATAACAGGCTAATGGATGCATCTGGTTGGAGGTTTGAAGACAAACACACGCTGTACGTATTTAGAGACAAGAGACGCCGTCTCAGGAAGAAGAAATGCGAGGAAGGAGCCCAGTGGAAGAAGCCAAACGGGACGCAGTCAGTTGGCAAAAACAGGTCTCAACTGGGAACATTCTTGGAGTTTCAGAAATGACTGAAATGAAAGAAAGAGACCAGGCTCTGCAATGTTAATATGTTTGTGACCACCAAGGCCGGGAGGAACGGGGCAGAGCGCAGAGGCTGAGATCACAGGGGAACGTGCCTGCCTCATCTGCCCACCACCGCTGAGGCTGTGAGCCACAAGAAAGCGGCCCCAGCTCCTGAGTCCAAACCACCTTGCAATCCACCTGCTGAGCTGCTGCGTAGACACCGGCGGGCAGCAACCCCAGGGAGGCAGAAGAAGCTGAGACGACCTGCAGACTGCACAGGGAGGGAGCAGCCCTGGGACTCTACCCACGTGAAGGGCCACGTCCTAAACACCAGGACAGAGGAGGGGTGCTCTGGCACCCCAAATGTGCTGCAGAGACGAGGAGGCTTACCAGGGCGACGCCTAGGATCTGGGGGAAGGTGTAGGAGGAGCAGCCGGCGGGCGTGAGGCGGATGGTGGCGTACGGGGTCTGGAACCAGGCCTTCTCGCTGGCCCACACGATGTCACAGAGGGGCAGGATGGAGGCACCCAGGCCCAGAGCAGGCCCATTGATCGCCACCACGATGGGCTTCTTGAACTGGATAAAGGCCTTCACAAAGTCCCTGGGGAAAAGACAGGACCCTCTTTAGCAGGTGAGTGGATTTGCCAAGACCCACAGACAAGCTTCTGTCGAGGTGGGAATAAGCCTTCCCAGGTGCTGGAAAGCACCCACGGGTCATCAGGGGACCTCCCAGATGGCGAGCCCCGGAGCCACACGCATAGAAATGGCACAGTGCTTGGCATCAGATTTTCAGGGGAAAACTCATGGAGTGACCACGGTTTGCCCAGAAGATCCCAGGTCAACCCATGGTCCCAGCACTGCACCTGGCTACCCTGCCCTCCCACCTCCAAGATAGTAATGAAGAGCAAATACCCTTAAGGAGGACACCCTGAATGTTAACGTTCAGAACGGACCTAAAGGAGGGTTTTATAAGGAGGGGTATTTGAACTCAAGGAGAGAAGGAATGTTCTAAGGGTAGTGTTGAGGGTGGAGTGGGCGCCTTTGGTGGCATGAACCCCTTGGTACTGGAGGTACCCCAAGTTTGGCCCGATGATCACCCTGAGTGAGCGTTAGACCATGGGCACAGGTGGGGACTGATGACCTCTAAAGAGTTCTTTCAGTCTCAGGACTGTCTGATTTTGAATTACCTACAGGCATACCAGACTCACTGAGTGTGGTTCTAGAATGTTGATGAAGGTCTGTATGTTTGGGTGGCTTTGGCCAAAACTGGGGAAGGATGCTGGGCTCCCCTGGGGGCATGAGGCATCTGGCTCCGTGGCTTTGGATTAGGCAATGTCGCCTCCCTGTCCTGCACCAAGCAAGCTTACAACATGCATCTTGAATATTAAACAGGGACACCTACAACCACCTCCGGTCCTCTGCCTTAGGACACTCTTCACCTTCCCCCTAGCTGCTTTATAAGGTCCATAAAACATTAATGTTATCGGACATGGAGGAAAAACCCAGGATGTCTAGTAAAGCCTGCATCCCTCATTATTTTCAGGTGGAAGACTGGAAACTAACAGGAACTCACAAGAATAAAATCCAGACTCCAAACTGTGACCTTGGTCTGCCTCCGCTTCCCTCTCCAGACTCATCTACTGTCTCTCTCATCTCTGCTCACTGTGCAGGGGCTGCCTCGGCCTTCTGAGAGTTCTTGGAACACTCCGTGATCGGGATTTGCAATTATCCCAATTATTTGCTGCTTGCTTGAACTCTCCTCCTCTTCCAGTTCCTTAAGGAAACTCACAGGTCTGCCTCATGCACTGCTTGGTCTCCAAGCACATTGGGATGAACACTTGGTAAATCAGCTCCCAGAAAGAGAGCAAGGATGGTAGATGTGCGGTAGGGAGGCACCGGCTGGTCATCAGACCTGCTTTCCCTTCCCTCTTCTTCCTGGGGTTACTATTGGAACATGGTTCTCAGTCTCCCTGGCAACTGGCTATGCCCAAGTAACCAGGTGCCGGCCGATGGGACATGAGTAGAAACCAGATACACACTTCTGGGCCTGGTACAAGAAAATCTCCCACCACACAGCCCTCCCAGCCCTCTCAGCTTAACAAGCTCAGCAATCTTGGAACACATTTGTTGAATCACAAAATGGCAGGTGTTTGGGTTCCTGACTCAGCCCTTGGGGGACAGCCATGGGTTGATCGGTAATATCTACTCTGAGATCACACATGCAAGAAGTAAATTTCTTTCACAGCTGAGCCATTATGTATGTTGGGGGTTCATTTGTTACAGCAGCAAATACTTAACTTATACAAACATCAAGCTGATTTATCTCTTCTCAATTGATACTACTCCCCCAAATTCGTCTCAAAAGATCTGGGTATCACAGTGATACACCGGGATTGGACTGAACTGTGAGAAGATGGCTTAACATCATGGCTCCTGACATGGGGGTTATCTTGGGACCTACGTGCTGTCACAAAAGTATGCACCCAGGCTTGAGCCGTTGGATTTCCTGACTTCTGTACGACTCTGTGCGTAGACTCTTTGTGACGCACCTTAGCCACTGTTGTCCCAGTGCAGCTGACCCCAGAGTACACTGCTGCACAGAGGGAGATGTGGCCCTATGCCTTCTGAGTCCTGGTTTTCCAGTGGCCTGTTTCCTAGCTTGACTTCCTAACTTCATGGCCCCAGTCACTGGTTTTAACAGGAGGTTTTTGCCAAATGCAATTTGGAATCTGCAGGGGGACGTGGGGCTTCTTTGCAGGGTCCTTGGAACCACGGGGTTTGGGTTTGGGATTTTCAGCAGATGTCCCATTCCTAAACCCCCTGGTACAACTCCAGGACCTTGGATCTCACAATTGGGAAGGATGTTAAGAGAGAGGCAGGGAACCAAATCTTCCACTTGGCATAGAATCACCTCCTGAGGATGCATCACAGCCTCTGTTGCACACTCTCAGTAAAGGGGGCACACCCCTATCAGGACGCCCCCCCCTGCTGTGGCCCCTCTGATACTCCTATTCCCTCTGCTTCACCATCCACACGACAGTCCTTCCAGAAAGTCACTTGGGCACTCATGACTCTCCAGGAGCTTCCTCTTCCAGACCCCAGAAACTTTCATGCTGTTGTTTCCAACCTGAGCTCTGTACACAGGCACCAAGGACCCCCGAGGAGGGCAGAGGGGCCCAAGCATGCTCAGCTCCGACCCTCTGACCCTTCAACCCACCCTTCCATTTCAGTCCAGCGTGCCGAGTGCTGTTGCTTTGGTTGTGTCCGACTCTTTGCAATCCCATGGACTATAGTCTGCCAGGCTCCTCTGTCCATGGGACTCTTCAGGCAAGAATTCTGAAGTGGGTTGCCATTCCCTTCTCCATTCAATCCAGCAGACTTGCAAATTCATTTCCTTGATATAAAAACGCGGTGAGCAGACCACACTCCCCTTCCTTTTCCTCTCACCTCGAGTAGGAGATCGCTATCACAAGGGCCCGCTGGACGTGCAAGCCAGACAGCAAACAGGATATTGCATTACAGATGCTGCCGCTCAGATATCTGATCCTGGCCTGGATGGCAGGGCAGCGCTGGGAAGATGGCTGGCGTCTCCCCCCATGTCAGAGCCCCTCGGCCTCACGCCAGCCCTCATCGCTGCCTCCACTCAACCTGAGCCCGTGCCGGGAGCTGCAGGCTGGGCTGACGTGGCAGGAGGATCAGGAACTTTGGGGGCTAGAGGACTTGGCCTCCAGCTTCAACACTGCCGCTAACGAGTGGGGAGACCTGGGGCAAGTCACCTAGTCTCTGGAACCTTATTTGGCTTCTCTTAAAACGGGAAAGCCAGTGGTATGTCCTGAGATGAGAGCAGAGGCTTCAATGTGAGGGTCCACCCAGTACCAGCTCAGTGCCTGGCACGTGGGTCTCTGTCATCACGGTCAGCACATCGGCCGGGGAGGGCAGACACAGCTTTCATGCTGTTCCCAGTGGTCCGTGAGCTCCTCTCCTGGCCCACAGGAGACTCGGAGCAAAATCCTGCATCGGGAGTGTCCAGAGTCCACCCAGAGCACTTGACAACTGTGACCCTGCTGCCCGTTCCCTTTAACAGGAGCTGTGGGGTGCAGCCCCCCACTGCCAACATTCGGAGCCAAGTCGGCTGAGATGGGCATGTGGCACCAGGCACACACACAGTGACAGCCACCCTGGGCCCCCCACCAGAAGCCTGTTCCATCGTCAGATCCAGGCTTTTAGCTAGACCTCATGGCTGGAAGTAACGGGAAGAACAGTGAAAATCATTCTTTACCCCAGTCCTAAGTACTCATTACGGGCCAGGAATGGACGAAGTACTGCACACAGGTAATCTCACTCCTTCTCGTCCCAGCATCCAGCCAGCAGGCCATGGTCTCCCGTGAGGGGTTCAGGTGAGGCCGGCCTGGATGGAGCACATAGCTTTTTTTGGGTCCTGGATAGAGGCTTCTGCGGAGTGAGTCATTCGAGCTCTTCCCACATCTGCTAGTTCATTCAGCGAACATCTGCAGAGGGCAGGCAGCTTCCCGGGCCAGGTGCAGGCGTGTTTTCTTTAGGAAACTATCAGGATGGGGAGGGACCACGGCGGGGGTGCCACGGCCGCGTGTCTGGCCCGGATCCTGGGCTCAGCCCAGCCGAGATCGTGCGTAAGAACTGCAAGGGACGCCAGCAGCTTACAAGGTTCTGTGGCCAAAATACGTATCGGCCTTGCTAGATTCTGAACGAAGTTCTTTCACAAGAGACCTCTCAGACTGTAAATTTCTTAACATGCCTGGAAAATCCACAGACAAGGGGACAGACCTCATTTATCAGCAGGGTCCCTCATTCACGATGCTTCTCTGGAAAGCTTCAGCAAGTTTTCTGGGAAATGCTTCTCTACAACACTGTGGTTCTAAAACTTCTGGGACATGTGTGTTAAGTCGCTTTCAGTCATGTCTGACTCTTTGTGACCTCATGGACTTATAAGCCGCCAGGCTCCTCTATCCATGGGATTCTCCAGGCAAGAATAATGGAGAGGTTGCCATGCCCTTGTCCAGGGGATCTTCCCGATTTCTGGTGCACTGTCAATGTGGAGAAGCCTCTTGGTTGGCACGCGGCAGGGGTTCCTGATCTTGCTTTCATATTAGAATCACCAAAGAAATTTTGAAACCCAAGGCATGCTCCCCCAGCGCTCCCCTCACTCATTAAGCCCAAAGCTCCTGGAGATGCTGCCGAGCTGCTGGGTTTTGGAAAAGCTCCCGGGCTGAGAACCAGTGGTCCGGGGGAGTGTGGTCCCAGACAAGTCATGGTTCGGTGGTGCCTCCTGGTCCCTGGAGAAGGAGCACTTAGTCCACATACGGTGGAGCAGCGGGTGTGTGCCCCTCCCAGGGTGCAGGACCAGTGACAGCCGTGCTGGAAGTCACACTCACTTGCTTCTGACAAATCTGTAAGGAATGAGGTTGTAACCACCCTTTGCTTTCCCAAAAGAGATACTGGTCTATGGGAGTGGATGTCCTCCCCAGGATCCCAGCTTTTGCCCCAAAGATAATGCAAGAGGGGGAAATGCTCCCCACCCAAGGGTCTGCATATACAGAGCTGCACGTCCCTCCTCCTCCTCATGGCTGAGCCTTGTCAGCTCCATGAGGCTGGGACGCCCAGAAAAGCAAAGATTTCACCATCAGGCAGAGGGTGGGATTAGTGTGTATAATACTTGGGCATTACCAGAGGCTGGGTTTAACATGAGGAAATAAAATCTCTTTATGATAAAAAAAAAATAAAGTGGGATATAACCTAGAGTGTAAAAGCATCTCTAATTTTGGCAGGAAAATATCGGATGTCCAATTGAACTCTGAATTTCAGATAAACATAAAACAATTTTCCAATAGTCACATACAGATATGAGAATTGGACCATAAAGAAGGCTGAGCACCAAAGAACTGATGCTTTTGAATTGTGGTGCTGGAGAAGACTCTTGAGAGACCCTTTGTACTGCTAGGAGATCAAGCCAGTCAATCCTAAAGGAAATCAGTTCTGAATATTCATTGGAAGGATTGATGATGAAGCTGAAGCTCCAATACTTTGGCCACCCGATGTGAAGAGCTGACTCGTGGAAAAGACCCTGATGCTGGGAAAGATTGAAGACAAAAGGATAAGAGGGTGGCAGAGGATGAGATGGTTGGAAGGCATCACTGACTCCGTGGACATGAGCTTGAGCAAACTCCAGGAGATAGAGGACAGAGGAGCCTGGCGTGCTGTAGTCCATGGGGTTGCAAAGAGTTGGACACGACTGAGCAACTGAAAAAATTTTTAGTATAAGTGTATCCCAAGTGCTGCATAGGATGGGATATACTTATGCTTTTAAAAATGTTTCCTTGTTGGAAATTCAAATTTAACTAAGCAGCCTGTATTTTCACGTGCTAAACCTAGGCATATCCCCCCACGTGTCTGAACTCCAGCAAGGCTCACCTGATGGCCTCCGCGATCCGGGTGCTCTCCTTCCTCCGGTCGCTGGACAACCTGCCAATCAGGTAGGAGTAATCCAGGCCACTGCAGAACACGCTGCCCACAGCGCTGAGGAGCAGCAGTTTGCTGTCGTCTGTGGCTGCATTGCAGAGCGCACGCCGCACTTCCTTCATGATCTGAGGGCAGAGATGGATTTGTGGGAATGGTGAGTGGTCCCTCTAAAAGCAGAGCACCTCCAGGCCTGTGCAGAGCCCTGGGCGTAGAGGAGAGTGAATCTGCTCTTCCCGTGCAGGGAGCCTCCCCTGCATACACGCCACACCCAGACCAAAGAAAGAAACCCAAACCCAACTCCCTGTACCATCTCCAAAGCAGCACAGAGCGCCAAGGAGGTGCCAGTGGGGTCAGTGGCTGCAGGCTCGGAAGCCGGGTGTGAAGCTGTCTAAGCCTGCTAAATCTCAGCACATCCTCCGCCAGCATTGCTTATTTGGCCCTTTCCAAGGTGTGGGAAAATATTCTTGCGCACAGCTCAGGCAAGGTATGTCAGCTGTCGCCAGAAGTCCCAGTTTAACTATGCTCCTGCTTATCCTTTTTGTTTTCATAGCAGCAGTCATTGATATATGTTGGGCTTCTCTTGTGGCTCAACTGGCAAAGAATCCGCCTGCAATGTGGGAGACCTGGGTTTGATCCCTGGGTTG
Organism: Bison bison bison; assembly: GCF_000754665.1. Lineage (NCBI taxonomy): Eukaryota > Metazoa > Chordata > Mammalia > Artiodactyla > Bovidae > Bison > Bison bison. The sequence goes on from NW_011494867.1 coordinate 6,766,119, forward strand.
GGAAGATCCCCTGGAAAAGGGAAAGGTTACCCACTCCAGTATTCTGGCCTGGACTGTATAGTCCATGGGGTCACAAAGAGTCAGACACGACTGAGCGACTTTCAAATTCAGATTTCAAAAAAATACATATCAATGCTGCTGAGGATACAAAGTGCTAATACCATAGCATATACCAAAAACCCACACTCATTTATATAAACATTGCTACCTAGGATCAGGTTGCATCTTTTGGTCCCAAGATGCAATCCTGTCCGTCACAGTTCTCTTCTCCAGTTTAATATGTGTTGAATTGAGCAGTTCCATATATCCAGTAATAACAATGCTATCTTGTTTATCCTTAATTCCACTAAGATGCTCACACGGCTCAGAGGTCAAGTGGGAAGTGGGCTCTGGCACCAGACTGACCTGTAACATTTTCCAGGTGCCAAGGAAAATAACCATTAAACACAAATTCTATATCCAGCTAAACCATCATTCAGAGGCAAGGGTAAAGATCAGGCATATTCAAGGAGGGAAGGATGGGGAGAAGGGATGGTTAGGGAGTTTGGGATGGACATGCACGCACTGCTGTATTTAAAATGGATAACCAACAAGGACCTACTGTATACCACAGGGGACTCTGTTCAACGTTATGTGGGAGCCTGGATGGGAGGGGAGTCTGGGGGAGAATGGACGCGTGTATATGTATGGCTGAGTCCCTTCACCGTTCACCTGAAACTATCCCAACATTGTTAATCGGCTATGCTCCAATATAAACTAAAAAGGTTAAAAAAAAAAAAGATTAAGAATTTTCAGTAAAAGAATGCTTACTACCCTTAGGCCCTCGCTGGAAGAACTAAAAAAGGATGCACTTCAAGAAAAAGAAAACTATATTCACAAAGAAAAACTGACTTGCAAAGAAAAGCAGCCAGCAAAGAAAGGAGAAAATGTGTCAGTAAATCAATGTAAGAATTGACTATGAAATCATCATCAAACTGATAGAGGCTGACTGAAGGCTGGAGTTTGCACGGGTGAGAGGCCAGAGTTGGGGCATGTGAGGCTGTGTCTGGAGACGGTGCAGAGGCCACTGTCACATTCAGTTCAGTTCAGTTCAGTTCAGTCGCTCAGTCATGTCCGATTCTCTGCAACCCCATGAACTGCAGCACGCCAGGCCTCCCTGTCCATCACCAACTCCTGGAGTTCACCCAGACTCACATCCATCGAGTCAGTGAGGCCATCCAGCCATCTCATCCTCTGTCGTCCCCTTTTCCTCCTGCCTCCAATCCCTCCCAACATCAGAGTCTTTTCCAATGAGTCAACTCTTCGCATGAGGTGGCCAAAGTACTGGAGTTTCAGCTTTAGCATCATTCCTTCCAAAGAAATCCCAGCGCTGATCTCCTTCAGAATGGACTGGTTGGATCTCCTGGCAGTCCAAGGGACTCTCAAGAGTCTTCTCCAACACCACAGTTCAAAAGCATCAAGTCTTCGGCGCTCAGCTTTCTTCACAGTCCAACTCTCACATCCACACATGACCACTGGAAAAACCATAGCCTTGACTAGACGAAACTTTGTTGGCAAAGTAATGTCTCTGCTTTTGAATAT
>NW_011494867.1:6767799-6771502 GCF_000754665.1 Bison bison bison
GGTGATTTGGGAGCCCAGAAAAATAAAGTCTGACACTTTCCACTGTTTCCCCATCTATTTCCCATGAAGGGATGGGACCAGATGCCATGATCTTCGTTTTCTGAATGTTGAGCTTTAAGCCAACTTTTTCACTCTCCTCTTTCACTTTCATCAAGAGGCTTTTGAGTTCCTCTTCACTTTCTGCCATAAGGGTGATGTCATCTGCATATCTGAGGTTATTGATATTTCTCCCAGCAATCTTGATTCCAGCTTGTGTTTCTTCCAGTCCAGCATTTCTCATGATGTACTCTGCATATAAGTTAAATAAGCAGGGTGACAATATACAGCCTTGATGAAATCCTTTTCCTATTTGGAACCAGTCTGTTGTTCCATGTCCAGTTTTAACTGTTGCTTCCTGACCTGCATACAGGTTTCTCAAGAGGCAGGTCAGGTGATCTGGTATTCCCATCTCTTTCAGAATTTTCCACAGTTTATTGTGATCCACACAGTCAAAGGCTTTGGCATTCAATAAAGCAGAAACAGATGTTTTTCTGGAACTCTCTTGCTTTCTTGATGATCCAGCGGATGTTGGCAATCTGATTTCTGGTTCCTCTGCCTTTTCTAAAACCAGCTTGAACATCTGGAAGTTCATGGTTCACATATTGCTGAAACTGTCACATTAGGCATCACTATGTGTATGTACATAATGGGCTTCCCCGATAGCTCAGATAGTAAAGAATCTGCCTGCAATATAAGAGACCTGGGTTCAATCCCTGGGTCGGGAAGATCTCCTGGAGAAGGGAATGGCTACCCACTCTAGGATTCTTGCCTGGAGAATTCCATGGATAAAGTAGCCTGGCAGGGTCACAAAGAGTCAGATATCACTGACCAACTAACACTTTAACTTTTTCCCTTTCATGTGGACACAGCTTAAGGAAAACATCTCAAAAGTACATGAGTTACAAAGAATGGATGGCGGAGGGTGTAAAATTTAAAAAAGCTCACTCAATCCAACAGAACTTAGGGAAGCAGGAAAAGTAAGTGCAGAAAGTGCATGAAAAGAAAAAACAAGGCATGTACTTGCCTGAGTGGAGCTGAGAGTCCAATAGAGGAGACAGTAAAGGAACAGGCTTTTGAATGATTGTTACTAAATATTCAAAAGGCAGAATCGTAGGGTGCGTAGGGTACTTTACAAGACCACTGTTTCTTAGATTGTACTTTAAGTGACCATGCCCTTTTATTAAGCACAGAGGTGCCAGGATTGCATCCATGAATTTCCACATAATATTTTACCTGAAACAAAACTTCAGTGACGGAGGGTATGGTATCCCATTCTTGCAGATGAAGCAAGGAAGACTCAGAAAAACAAAGTCAGGGGTTCAAGGTCACCAGCAAGAGGCAGAACCGGGATACAAATCTCACCTCCCTTCTCTGCCCACTACTGCACACTGTAGGATGACTTAAACAAATGGGTGAGTCTTTGTGGGGGAAAAAAAACACATGCCAAGACGTCAGTCTGAATCACAACCCTTGGGGCTTGAGCTCCATGAGAAGGACGCGAGAAGTGCTTTCCATTCTAACGGGGATAAGCCATAGATATTCATTTAAAACATCAGAAAAGCTAACAGGTCACTATCGTGTGGGTCCTTTAATCCATCTGCCTCCAGAAATAGGCAGGCTCTCACCTATACATGAGCTCTGCTTCTCCGAGAGGCAAAGAAAGGAAAACCCTGCCCTGGGGACGTGAGTTGTAATTCTTCACGTGACTCCCCACCTGAGGGCCTGCGCGCTGGTCAACTAGTGGAATAAAGTCGAACAAAACGGCCACCTCCTCTATGAGTTAGATGGAAAGCAGGTTCGTGTTTTGTTCATGCGACGAAAGAACAAACTCAGTTTTTAATTTTTAAAGTGTATGTATCCTGGGGACTTCCCTGGTGGTCTAGTCGTTAAGACTCTGCACTTTCAATGCAGGGGGTGTGGGTTTGATCCCAGGGAAACTAAGCTCCCACCTGTCTTGCTGCTGCTGCTAAGTTACCTCAGTCGTGTCCAACTCTGTGTGACCCCATAGACGGCAGCCACCAGGCTCCCCCATCCCTGGGATTCTCCAGGCAAGACCACTGGAGTGGGTTGCCATTTCCTTCTCCAATGCATGAAAGTGAAAATCGAAAGTGAAGTCACTCAGTCGTGTCCAACGTAGCGGCCCCATGGACTGCAGCCTACCAGGCTCCTCCGTCCATGGGATTTTCCAGGCAAGAGTACTGGAGTGGGGTGCCATTGCCTTCTCCAGAGGTGTGGCCAAAAAAATAAATAAAAATGAAAATGTGTGTATCTAGTTAGTGTACTTTTCCTTGGCCTTTCTCATGTTGATAATCCAACTTGGATGGAAGGCTGAGGTTCCCGCTTCTTGAAGGACCCCCACCAGTCATATAATGTAACTGAACCGTCGTTCTAAAATTCTTACACACTCCTCTGTCTTCTAAAACAGAGCATGCTGCACAAGCGTCACTGCCTCTCCACGTCACATGCTAGTCCCCTCAGAGGCTCCCGGGCGCACCTCTGCTAACAAACAGTGCCGGACCACCGTGCGTGTGGAAACCCTGGGTCCCTTCTTGACGCCCACTGCCCTGCTCTGCACTTGGTGGCCACCGCCTGCTCCTGCGTGAGTGTCTGCTGGAAAAAACACACCCCTCCTCTGCAGCTTCTACCTTCTGAGCTGCCAGGGGCTGGAACCAGATAACCAAATCCATTAAAAATGGTATTAAACGGGAGCAGACCAGGGTCCCTCTCTCTCCTTCATCTCTACTTGCTCAATCCAGTCACCCAGGGCCCATATGCACTGAGACCACCCTCGTGAAGGCCTTCTCAAATATTCCCCACGAAATGCCACCTCCTCCTTCTCCTGACACCCCAAGTGCTTTAATCCCCTCCCGTGACACTTCTACCAGCTCCCTGGCAGAATGTGTGTGTCCTTACTTTATCCTGCCCTCTCCTAGCTTAAATCCCTGGGACAGGCAGCCTCTCAGGTAGCTGGTATTCACACCTGCGTGAAGTCCCTAGTGACTCACTTCTAAGAGAATATGGTGAAGTCATGGGATGTTCCTTTCAAGAGGTGATTAAGATACAGGATGACTAAACTTGTCTCAGCTTTTCCTGGCCACAATCCAAGGCTTTCAGTATCTTAGTTCCCCAACCAGGGATTGAACCTGGGCCCTGGTAGTGAAAGTACCAAGTCCCTAAGCCAGGAAATCCCCTGAGTCGTCCTCTTTTGCTCTCTCTCTCTTCCTTAGAGCTCTCAGTCTGGGGGAAGCAAGCTGCCACACCATGAGCAGCCCTATGGAGATGCTATGCCATAGTCCACGGTGGGAAGCCAATGGCAAGAAACGGATGCCTGTGGCCAGCAGGGACCTAGGACCTTCCAACAGTCACTAGAAGAAGCGTGGAAGTGCAGCTTCCCCAAGCGAGTCTTCAGGTAAGGCTGGAGGAGCCACTGATGTGTCTGAGGTAAGTGTGTGTGTGTGTGTATGAGGAGTGACTTGATCATATTTGCATTTCCAGCAGATCACTCTGCCTTCTGAGGAACAGACAACAGGGCAGGAAATACGGAAGTGGGCGACCTGTTGGTAGGTTATGATTGATACAATCGTGCAGACAAAACAGCCAGCAGTGTGGCCTCTGATGGAAATAGAAAGAAACGTGACTGGCTTGAGGATGGCGTGGACACGGC
>NW_011494867.1:6771602-6771738 GCF_000754665.1 Bison bison bison
TGCATATCTGAGGTTATTGATATTTCTCCCAGCAATCTTGATTCCAGCTTGTGTTTCTTCCAGCCCTGCATTTCTCATGATGTATTCTGCATACAAGTTAAATAAGCAGGGTGACAATATACAGCCTTGACGTACT
>NW_011494867.1:6771838-6795681 GCF_000754665.1 Bison bison bison
GCAGTGTGGCCTCTCAGAGTTATGATGGAAATAGAAAGAAACGTGACTGGCTTGAGGATGGCGTGGACACGGCAGATACACCCCAGAGGGTGTGAAGATGCCTCCAGTGGGTCTGGGGGCCCCCGTGGAAGGTGGTGGTCTGTGGACTGAGGCTGGGGGCTACAAAGAAAACCCCAGAAACACAGTGAGGGCCTGAGGTCCTCTCCTAAAGAGAAAGTGGATGAGTTTTTAATCCCCAAGACTTTGTACTGTCTATTTTGCCGATTCTTTCCTGCAGGGGCATTTCCATTATTTTCCTGGCTCTTTGCTGTATTCCAGACAAGGAGAAATATGACAACACGCATGCTAGCTTCAGAATCCGGTTAACACACCCAGTAACGTATGGATTTCCGCCCATGGGGCCAATCCCGCCAACGCCATGTACACAGCTAGGAAAAGAGTCCAGCTGTGACCCTGAGAGCGGCCTCTTTCCAGTCCCTCCCTGAAGGAGCAGGGCTGGGGCTGCCGGCGGCCACTGTCACACCTCTGTTTCATCTTAACAACAATAGGAACATTCACTGAATGCTTCCTAGGTGTCAGGGACTCTGAGAGCCTCTTTTGCAGACATTATCTCTAATCCCACAGGGAATACACTGTATGATTCCTATAAATGAGAACACTCAGAGAGGCAAAGTAATCCCAAGGTAGCAGAAAAGGAAAAGTGTTGGAGGCGGGATCTGATCCCAGTTCTGCCGGGAGGGGCAGGGCTCCTCTGCTAACTCTGTGCGTGCTAAGTCGCTCAGCTGTGTCTGACTCGCTGTGACCCCATGGACCATAGCTCACCAGGCTCCTCTTAACCATGGGATTCTCCAGGTAAGAATGCTGGAGGGGATTGCTATGCCCTCCTCCAGGGCATCTTCCCAACCCAGGAATCAAACACGTGGATCTTCCGTTTCCTACACTGGCAGGTGGGTTCTTCAGCACTAGCGCTGCCTGGGGAGTGGTATTCCTTCACTATCACCATGTCACGTACTTCCACGGCTACTCCACCCAGTTAGCCAATTCATCCACGGCATCAATCCACTCTGGTTGCTGGGAGAGCTGAAAACACCAGATCAATAATTGTTTTTCCATCTTCCTCCTGTTCTGTTACTGACAGACACCAATTAGGAGTAAACCTTGCTAATCAACCAAACCCGAGTCTCAGGAGGTGAGAACCCGGGCGCCTGAAACTAGTCAGATGCCACACACTTCTGTGATGAGAAGGCAATGGTTAATACACAGAGCTGCTGCGAAGAGAGAGGATGAACTGGGAGGCTCCACATCTATTCGGTTTATCAAAGGAAAATACCGTGCCTTTTTCAAGCATGCTTTTTAAAAGTAGTGAAGTAGAAAAAATCTGAGAAGAATTGGTCTCTTGGGAATGTTTTGTGAGGAGCTTAAAATAACAACGTTTCCAGGTGTATCAACATGTGAATGGTGGCCTTTGGGATAAACCACAGGCCCTGGACTCTGAGATCTCTGCAGAGGTCTACACAGCAGAGAACCTAGAGGTGGTTCCACTGAAGGCGGAGGAGGGAGCGACCCCAAACACCCGTGCTTAGAAGAGGGGTGATGAGTCACCAGCAGCCCCCCACCTCCACAGCCCTGGCCACTCTCTTCCCTCACAGGCTGACAAACATTCCTGCCCGTTACCCCCACAGTCCCCAAAAAGAACCACAGTCTATGTAAATCATAGTGACAAGGGGAAAAATGTAATAGAGAAAAAAAGATAAATTGGATTTCAAAGAATTTTGAATTGAATATCAAAGAGTGCTATCTAGAAAAGAATAAGACAACCCACAGAACGGCAGTATTTTCAAATGATAGCTCTGACAAGGATCCGGGATCCAGAGCATATAGGGAATGTGTGATAATAATAAGTTCAAGGACACAGCACTTCCCATTCCACCCACTTCCGGGCCCCCCCTGAATTGCACTGGACACGCCGGGCAGTGCCAGACCATCTGCACCTCCTGTCTGGGTGGGTCACCAGTGACACAGCCGCTCCCTGACTGTGTCCCCCCCCACCCCAAACCCATCCCGTGGTTCACCCTCCAGGTCTGCATTGCTGCTGTGGACACCGGAGTGCAGGGTACCATGGGAACGGGGGTCTGCACTGAACTGCCTGCGATGCCCAGGCGCTGGGCTGAGGGCCACCCTCTCTGAAGCCATGGGAGCCCAGCCCTATTCCATTCTCTAGGCATACGCTGTCTCACCTGGAAGACATGAATTGTAATAACCCTACACCAGAAGGCGGGATGAAGAGGGGCAAGTAGGACACGGTGTGCAGATGGTCACTCATCACTCTGTGCCCTCCCGGGTTGGTCCAGCAGGAGAAGACGGCTCGGATTCGAGTCTTCTCACACGGGCACTATCAACAATCTCTTCCCTGCCATCTGCTAAGCACCCCCTCTTTTGAATGGTGTTGTCTATGTAAATGCATTATGTATTCACTGCTTCACGGTTCTGCTCATCTAGACATAAGTAGAATTAGCATTTTAAAAAGTAATAGAGACGGAATCCCCTGGCGTCCAGGGGTGAGGGCTTGGTACTCTCGCTGATGCGGCCTTGGGCTCAATCCCTGCTTGGGGAACTAGGATCCTGCAAGCCGCCGTGAGCCACAGTCAAAAAGAAAAAAGAAAGTCAGAGAGAAAAAAGATAAACTGGACGTCAAAAACTTTTGAATTGAATGTCAAAGAATGTTATCTAGAAAGGAAAAAGACAACTCAGAATGGCAGGATTTTCAAATCATAGCTCTGACAAGGGTGTGATATTCAGAACACACAGAGAATGCTTAAAACTCAACTCTAAAAAATTCCCAATTTTAAAAATTGGCAAAGGATTTGGACAGACATCTCTCTGAAGAAGACAGACAAATGGCCAACAGCCACCAGAGGAGATGCCCAACATCATCCATCATTAGGAAAATGCAAACCAGAACCAAAATGAGATAGCACCTCAGGCCCACCAAAACAGCTGTAATAAAAAAAGACAGACAATAACAAGTGCTGGCGAGGAAGCAGAAGAATGGCGATCGTCATACACCGCTGTTGGGGATGTAAAGTGGCCCAGCCACTGGGGTAAATAGTTTGGTAGTTCAACTATGCAGTTACCACTGTTACTGTAGCTCAGTCGACTCTTTGGGACCCCATGGCCTGCAGCACACCAGGCTCCCCTGTCCTTCAGTGTCTCCCAGAATTTCCTCAAACTCATGTCCATTGAGTTGGTGATGCCACCCAACCATCTCATCCTCTGCCATCCCCTTCTCCTCCTGCCTTCAATCTTTGCCAGTAAGAGGGTCTATTCCAATGAGTTGGCTCTTTATGACTCAGCAATTCCATAATTAGGAATATAACCAAGAAAACCTTATATTCACACAAAAACATATACACAAATGTTCATAGCAATATTATGCAAGATGGTCAAAAGTGGAAAGTGAAAGTGTTAGTCGATCAGTCGTGTCCAACTCTTTGCGACCCTGTGGGGTGTAGCCCCCCAGGCTCCTCTTTCCATGGGATTCTCCAGCCAAGAATACTGGAGTGGGTTGCCATTTCCTGCTCCAGAGGATCTTCCCGACCCAGGGATTGAACCCAGGTCTCCTCCATTGCAGGCAGATTCTTTGAGCCACTAGGGAAGTCTGCACCAAAAGTAGAGCCAACCCAAATGTCCCTCAACTGGAGAACTAATAGACAAAGTGTGGCCTACCCATACATGGGAGAGGGATGAGGCACTGATCATGCTACCACATGGATAAACCCCTCAAATACTGTGCTGAGTAAAATAAGCCAGCCACGGAAGGCCATGCATTGCACAATTCTACATCTGTGAAACACCCAGAAGAGGCAAATCCGTAGAGACAGGAAGACCATTCGTGGTTGCCAGGGACGTGGGGAGGAAATGGGGGTGACTGCTAACGGGCACAGGGTTTCCTCTGGGGGTGATGGAAATGTTCTGGAATTAATGCTGACGGCCACACAACTTTGTGAATACACTAAATACCACCGAACTGTACATTTTAAAAGGATAAAGTTTATGGTATGTGAATTATATCTCAATCAAAAAAACTGTAAGTGAGCTGAGCGAATATAATTCCATCTATATTAGACATGCTGACTACCATTCAGTTTTGCTGGAGAAGCCCAAGATGTGATGTTTGGTTTCTGGAGCCAATACTGACTAATTCTGTGACCATGATCAGCTTATTGAATCTCTCTGTTTTCCGGGGTCTTCGTTTTCAAAATGGGACACTGTAGTCACAGATCATAAAGATCAGACAGATGACGGATGTAGTGAGATCAGCAAATTGGGTCCCCAGGTCAAGTCTGCCTGAGGGTGGGTGGTCTCCACTGACTCCGGAGGGCTCAGAGAGCCAGCACCCACCCGCCATCCCATCCCTCTCACCTCGGGGGTCAGCGCGTTGTTGTCCGAGGTCTGGCTGGACAGCAGGATGTGCGTGAAGCCCTCTTCCTTCCGCACGACAATGTCCCGAAACCGACAGTTGCTTTCGTTCTGGCGGACGCTGTACCTGAGCCTTTTGTCGAAGACATAGTCCTTCTCAGCTTCCAGCTTCCTCTTCACCGGGCTGTGTAGGTTGAGGCCCCCGTTGGTCAGAGCAGAGCCTTCCAAAATCAGAACACAGAGTGAGACGCTGACCGCAGAACAGCCACACAGGAGCACGGCGGGAGAACACTCAGATTGTCGCGGGAAGGGTTGGATGTGGCTGGGACCTGTGGGCAGCCTCTGTTCTGGGTGGTGAAAGGCTACATCTCCAAACATGGAAGAGCACAGATAGCACTCTCTGTGAAGGGCCCCGTGAGATCCTTGGTTCCCTCTCCCACACATCCACCCTTCAGCAATGACGGATCCAGGAACGGTCCCTAAATAAAACAAACCACAAACCAAAAATACTGCAGCTTTACTCATAATCAAAAACTGGAAGCAACCGATATGCCCCTGAGCTTCCCTTGTGATTCAGCTGGTAAAGAATCTGCCCACAATGCAGGAGACCTAGGTTTGATCCCTGGGTTGGGAAGATCTCTTGGAGAGGAAAAGGCTACCCACGCCAGTATTCTGGCCTGGAGAATTCCATGGACTATATATGGGGTCACAAAAAGTCAGACACAACTGAGTGACTTTCATTTTCAACTCTGATTCATTCACACAGTAGAATATTATTTGGCATAAAAAGAAGTCCACTGTCAAGCCACAAAAATACATGAGTGACTCTTTAATGCATATCACTAAGTGAAAGAAGCCAGTCTGAAAAGGCAACACATACTGTATGATTCCAATTATATGACATCTCAGAAAAGGCAAAAGTGTAGAAAAAGTAAACAGATCGTTGGTGGCCAGGGGGTCAGGTGGAGTAAGAAGAGGGCAGAACTGGTGAAATGCAGGGGACTTTTTTAGGGCCATGAAACTACTCTGCAAGATATGATGGCGAATATGAGACACTGAACATTAGCCGAAACCTGAGGAACTTTACAGCATAGACACCTTTGCTGCTGTTGTTCGGTCGTTAAGTCGCATCCGACTCTTTGCGACCCCGTGAACTGCAGCATGCCAGGCTTCCCTGTCCTTCACTATCTCCCGGAGTTTGCTCAGATTCATGTCCACCCAAGGATGGAATGCAGAATGTGATAAATAGGATCTAACTGTATGACACGCATATGAAACCACCTCCCTGAAGGAGGACAGGGGAAAGGTCCTGACCGAAGTAATTTTAGGAAGGAGTGGAGTGTGTAAAACTAAAAACAACCTGCATGGAAGCACTGTAGTCCAGTTGATGAAGTTGATTCCTACAGAGGTAAACTGTTGGTATTTAGTCACTAGGTCATGTCTGACTCTTGGCCACCCCATGGACTGTAGCCCACAGGCTCCTCTGTCCACAGGACTTCCCAGGCAAGAATACTGGGCTGGTGTGTCACTGCCTTCTCCAGGGGATCTTCCTAACTCAGGGATGGAACCCACAACCTTCTGCACCACAGGCAGATTCTTTACCACTAACCCACCTGGGCTTCCCTGGTGGCTCAGATGGTGAAGAATCTGCCTGCAATGGAGGAGACCTGGGTTTGCCCCCTGAGTTGGGAAGGTCCCCTGAGAAGGGAATGGCAATCCATTCCAGTATTCTAGCCTGAAGAATCCCACGGACAGAGGAGCCTGGTGGACTACAGTCCATGGAGTAGCAAAAAGTTGGACACAACTGAGCCACTTTCACTTTCACCTGAGAAGCCCGTGGAGGTAAGTGGAGGTAACTAGGAGTTAAGAATTCTGACATCCTACATGCATGCTGGAGTTGAACAATTATGTAAATACATAGCAAGTGGGAGTGCAAGGTTTCTCTGTTTGAGTGGGAGTTTATAGAGAAATAAAGGGAGGGAGCTAGAATGATCCATGTGTTGATGGATGAACACTGAAGACATCAGTATGAACTTAACACAGGTACAGATGGTTACATACAGAAATATTTCTAGATAAGCGTGTCTACGCAGGTTCGTATACACAATGTATTTCCTCGCTCTGTTGGCTGAGAAGGCCCAGAGTCTGGCATCCCAATAGCAGTGGGCACCCCAGGAGTCCAGGTCTTGGTTTCTGATAACCATTCTCAACAAAAGGAACAGGGGCTCTCTGGAGAAATAGGTGATTCCAGGACTGGGGCAGGAAACATGCAAGATAAGCTTGTAGAGACTGAAAGGAAGGGAGTAGTGAAACCAAGACCAAAACAAGTAACAACCTTCACAATGGTGACACATGTCAAAGGACACAGGCGTCGACTGACGGAGCTCTCAATGGCCAAAGATGCAGGAATTTGAGCAAGTAAAGTATTAAAAGCACATACTGTGTTATAACTGAAAGTAAAAAATAAATATCCATGCGTCTAGACTGATATAATCAAATGACTGGATAAACGGGAGAAAAGAGACATGAATCTGAGCAAACTCCAGGAGATAGTGAAGGACAGGGAAGCCTGGTGTGCTGTAGTCCAGGAGGTCAGAAAGAGTCGGACACGACTTAGTGACTCAACAAGAGACAAATCTTCCATGGAGAAGAATTCCAAATAGTTCAGGTAGATGCTCTGTTCTCAAGGAGGTAAAACATAGCTTCTTTAAGGGTGTGCTTCATACATTCCAAACGGTGTAGAAAGTGAGGGAAGGGCCTTAGTGGGGGAAGAGGAACAGTGGAGAAACCTGACTGGGGCAGATGGAGAAGCCAAAGCCCCGTGATCAAGACCAGCACTGACAGGGATAAGTCATGGCATGGCCTGCACTCCTGGTATAATGTGAGGGAGAAGGCACTGGACCTCTGGGGTCTCCTCTCAAAACCCTACAACCCCAGTCTAACCATGAGAAACACACAGACAAATCCCAGTTGAGGGGCATTCTACAAAATACCTAATCATTGTACTGCAAGAATGTGAAGGTCATCAAAACCCGGGAAAATGGGAGAAATTGTCTCAGGGCAGAGGATCCTAAGGCAACATGACAACGAAAAGGGGTGTGGGATCCTGGATAGGATCGTAGGATAGATGGTAGGATAAGGTCTGGACTTTAGTTGATAATACTGTATGGATTAGCAGTTCATTGATTGTAACACATGGACCATGCTAGTTTAAGATGTCATAAAAACAGGAGAGAGGCTGACTACAGGGAACACACAGGAACTCTCTGTATTTTCTTTCCAAATTTCCTGGAAATCTAAAACTATTTAGAAAATAAAGTTTCCTTTAAAGAACATATATGAAAATAAAGTTAACTTTTAAAAAAAGAAAACGACACCCCAGGTGATTCTGACATGCAGGTGGGTTTGAGTCCCTAGACCAGTGGTTTTTGCACTTGAGCAGACACCTGGATCCCCTGGAGAAGGTTCGACCAGCCAGCTGGGCGCACCCCAGACTGTTGCCCCTGCCCCAGGGACTGGACTGTGAGAACCAGGCTCAGGACAGCTGTCAAGGTGGACTCAGATTCTTAATGAGCATGGGGATTGGGGTGGGCCTTGGAATCGCAAGAAGCAAGCCAAAGGCAGAGACCAGGAAAGGCTGCTCTGGAGCCCTCTCCTACCCCACCGAGATGAGAGCCCAGCCCCAAAAGGGCACAGAAGCACCAGCCGCCGTGTCATCAGACAGACTCTGAGAAGCCTCCTCATTTTGTCCCTTTCCATTACCCAAAGCGACAGGGCTTTGTCAAACACCACAATGCAGGTAAACGATTCAATGAACTCCGGAAAGCAAGCGTGAGCATTTAATTAAAAGGCTCGTGGAAAGGGAGCTGTTTCTTCAGGGTCAAGCTCAAAACCTCCAGCTCCTGAGAAAGCCTTCCTAATTGGAGCCGGCAGATGTGTGCTGGGGACCTGCTGGCAGAGGTTAGCGCATCATGGAGCTGCTCTCAGCGGCGGCCACCCGGCTCACCCGCGAGACGTCAGAAGCCGAGGGCTCCGGAACAGCAGTGGTTTCCCTGGGGCTGGGAGAGGTCTGACTTCACCTCTCCTGCCCTGCAACCAAGTCAAGGTGCTGGTTTACTTTTACATCAAGGAGGAGGACCTGAGGGTTACCTTTTCTGAGCAGCTCCGTAAGCTGCCTGTAAATTGCTCAACAGTCCTACAAAACTGCCCTTCTTAGTCCACTTTGCAGATAGGAAAAGTGAGGCGCTTGCAGGAAGCCACAAAGGTTTTAAGTGGCAGAGCCAGGATTAGAGGCAACTGCCCCTCCTTCTCTTCATTCATTCAGAATCTAATGAGTTATCACCTCCTCTGTGTCAGCCATCACACTAGATGTTGGAGGTCCAAGAAAAATCAGAGAAATAAGGCCCATGCCCTCCTGGAGCTTGCTTCATGCCCTCCCAGAGGGTGGGAGACAGAAAGAAAACAAATAGACTAATCATCAAAATAATGATAAATGGGAAAAGATAGGGTGACGTGATAAAGAATACGGGGGGTTCTCGGTGAAGGAGCCCATGGTCTTTCTGTTAAAGCATAAGGGGAAGCGGCCCCTAAGGGACCATCTGACCAAATAATCCATAAAACTATATAAGAAAATAGACCCGTATGTCTATTATCTACCAGGACACAGGGCTCACATCATGAATGCTAACTTGGAGGACACGCCATCTCTGGGCCAAGGAAGGCAGGAAGCCTCCGTGAGGGCCTGGATTCACTCACATACAGTAGCGTTAAGTCACCTTTCTGAGCCCCACTCCACCCTCCCACAGAGCTGCTCTCAAAGCTGCTACCCTTCTGGGGCACCATGCTTCCAGAGAGACAGGGGAGGCTGGCGGGGAAGGCACCATAGGGGACAGAATATGCCGGAAGCAGGGAAGTCCAGGGCTTTGCGGCCAGACAGCATGGGAATCCCAGCACTGTGTCTGCTCATCGGGAGAAGCTGGAAACCCACGAGCTCTCCACTGGCGTCTCCTTCGCTATAAGCTGGGGTTAGTGGTACCTGTTTTTGAGGGTTGTTCTGTGTTAATTTAATTAAGGAACCGACATGGGATTCGCAAGGGCGTGGCTCATTCTAGGCACTTTCAGAAACGTTAGCTGAAGGACGCCACATCACTCCAAAGCTGAGGAATCCGTTTTGGTGAGTTTGTGTAGCCCCAGCTCTCCTGCTCCAAGCCAGGACACAGGTCCAGGGGAGATGGGGTGTTCCAGGGGGAGAGGGACTGACCGCCTGATGAGGCAGAAGGCCAGAGTGAAACCCAGGTTTCAAAGCCCACACCCCCCTTCTCGGGCTGGGGGTTCACTACTCCCTCTGCACCCCCCCTTTCCACACATGGAATGGGAGATGCCATCCCTGCCTCCCAGGATGATCAGGCTGGTTTCTTTCCTTCCACTCCCATCAAGCCTTCTCATGCTCCTTCCTTCCAAGTACAAAGGAGTATTTCCCATTAAGAAGGCCCCACAGAATCTCACTCTCACACAGCTCCTCTGCTCCAGACATGCAGAAGTGATGGATACAATGCTGGGCTCCAAACAAGATAATCATCTCTGTGTGTGAGAGGTAGAGCATCAACACAAAGCTCGCCGTGGGGGTGGGCACCGGGAGGGACAGGCAGGAAGGGGACGTGTGGGCAGCAGGACTCACGTCTCCCTCGCGAGGTGGGAGGATGGAGATGGGGGCTGGAAACCAGGGGATGGCATGATGTCCTCCATGAAGACAGAACAGTGACAACAAAGCCACGTGCTGCCCACAGCCAAGGCTTTATTGGGACCTCTGGGCCGGGTAGAGGGAGAGAGAGGAAGCAAAGAAAGACAAAACCAACTTCCCTCTTGAAATGAGCCTGTCTGCCAAAATTCCAAAACAGGAAGATATCTAATGCTTAGGATTCTAGCTGATAAAATCAACGCTGGTGACACGAACAGCTCCAAATCAAATCAAATAAATATTATGAGACAATATGACATGGACTTTAAAATAGGAATGCTTAGAATGCTCCAAGTGATAGATGTGAGGGAAACAGTCATTTAAAATAAATTCTCAGACAAAAGCAGACAAAAAGGAAAAGAGCACAGAGGTAAGGTAAAGAACTAATTAAAAAGCGAATGACAAAGAGGAAAAAAATTGCATGCCATGGATAAAAGATCCCCAGACTAAAGAAAATTTAAACACTGAGGACGAAAAGACCAAAATTCCTCCAGGGGGAGAAAAACAGACCGAAGATATGCACAGATAATCCACAAATACTACATAAAACAGCTCTTACATTATAAGAATTCAACTTCGTTCAAAAGAATAATGCAAACTACAATTCAGAATGAAAGAAATGAACATTAAAACTACACTGAGAAACCATTTCTTACCCATTCACTTGGCAAAAGTTTAGCATCTTGACAATATACCCTTCTAGAGAAGATGTGCAGAGAAGGCAATGGCACCCATTCCAGTACTCTTGCCTGGAAAATCCCATGGACGGCAGAGCCTGGTGGGCTGCAGTCCATGGGGTTGCACAGAGTCAGACACGACTGAGCGACTTCCCTTTCACTTTTCACTTTCCTGCATTGGAGAAGGAAATGGCAAGCCACTCCAGTGTTCTTGCCTGGAGAATCCCAGGGACGGGGGAGCCTGGTGGGCTGCCGTCTATGGGGTCGCAGAGTCGGACATGACTGAAGCGACTTAGCAGCAGCAGCATAACTACACACCCAAGCACAGACTGGGGAGATTAAACTATGGTGCATGCACACATGGGATGCTAATGCAACTGTAAAAAGAGTGAAAA
The DNA here is from genome assembly GCF_000754665.1 of Bison bison bison. Classification (NCBI taxonomy): domain Eukaryota; kingdom Metazoa; phylum Chordata; class Mammalia; order Artiodactyla; family Bovidae; genus Bison; species Bison bison. The sequence continues at coordinate 6,783,067 of NW_011494867.1, forward strand.
CTACTTCTAGGAACTAATGAGTGATTTCCAAAGCATGTCTTCAAGTGAAGACAGGCAAGGTATAAAAGTATTTTACCTTTAGTGTAGGAAAGAAGGGGAAATAGATAAATTTGCTTATTTTGCAAAAAGAAACAGAGGAAGGGTAAATCAGAAAATGATTAAATCGGTTACTCACAATGGTTGGCAGAGAGAACAGAGTAGAAGGGATGGAGAAGGAGTATATATAAATAACTGAATCACTTTGCTGTACACCTAAAACTAATACAACATTGTAAATTAACTATACTTCAATAAAAACAAACAAAACCCACAGAAAATATTACTGGGTAAAGAGGCATGATGTATGCAATCTACACTTAAATGGTTCAGAAAAAGAAAAATAATTTGTATATAATCTGTATAATCATTTGTACATAAATTCTAAGTGTGTATATATGTGTGAGTCTATATAATTACCTATACATGTACATACACACAGATATATACACAAAGAGAGAGCATGGTAAAATGTTCAGTTCAGTTGCTCAGTCATGTCCAACTCTTTGTGACCCCATGAAGTGCAGCACGCCAGGCCTCCCTATCACCAACTCCCAGAATTCACCCAAACCCATGTCCACTGAAAATTAAAATTATATAGTATATATATATATTCTGAAAATAAGAATCAAATTAAAATTCCATACAAGGACTACCTCTAGGGAAGAAATATTTGAAGAAATAATGGTTGAATGTTTTTAAGAACTTAAGAAAAAAGACAAATTCTTACTTTGAAAGAGCACTCAGTATGAAATAGGATAAACAGACAAATAATAATGAAACTGCAGAATGTCCCAGACAAAGAAAAAAATCTTAAAATATAGCACGGAGAGAAAAGAACACATTCTCAAAAAGGAATATCAGATTGATAGTAAAAGCAGTAACAGAGGCCTGAAAAAAAAGAACTTCCATCAAAATGCTGACAGAGAATAACTCTCAGCCAAGAATTTTATACCCAGCTAAAACCACATTTAAAGGACCAGTTAAATGGGCGTTTTTAGATATCCCAAAACTAAAAGAGTTTATCACAGATTCTAAAATTATAAATAGAAACTTAAGCAAATCAAAAAGTTAATTTGTAAGAAGACAAGAAACACAGCTGATGGTTTTCTATATTGAAAAGCAGAGACATTACTTTGCCAACAAAGGTCCATCTAGTCAAGGCTATGGTTTTTCCTGTGGTCATGTATGGATATGAGAGTTGGACTGTGAAGAAAGCTGAGTGCCAAAGAATTGATGCTTTTGAACTGTGGTGTTGGAGAAGACTCTTGAGAGTCCCTTGGACTGCAAGGAGATCCAACCAGTCCATTCTGAAGGAGATCAGCCCTGGGATTTCTTTGGAGGGAATGATGCTGAAGCTGAAACTCCAATACTTTGGCCACCTCATGAGAAGAGTTGACTCATTGGAAAAGACTCTGATGCTGGGAGGGATTGGGGGCAAGAGGAGAAGGGAACGACAGAGGATGAGATGGCTGGATGGCATCACTGACTCGATGGACGTGAGTCTGAGTGAACTCCGGGAGTTGGTGATGGACAGGGAGGCCTGGCGTGCTGTGATTCATGGGGTCGCAAAGAGTCAGACACGACTGAGTGACTGAACTGAACTGAACTGAAATGTAATTCCTGGCTGCAAAAATAACAAAAACAATTTTTGCTGTTTAACAACACTGAGTGAGTGAACAAAACAAAAACATGAGGCTCCTTGAGAAGTCAAAACCAAGTAAGGCCCTCCTTGCTGCATCAATAGGAGGACAGCATATCTGTTAGAAAAAATGTGTAGTTGAATATGCATGCTAAAATTTAAGAGCACAAGTATAGCCTATGGCTAGCATCCAAATCAGCCCAGAGAGGAAATATATAAAATGTATAAGCTCAATTAGAAAGTACAAAAAGGGCCGTGGATGGGGATGAGAGAGGGAGCAGAGAGACAGAATTACAAAGTGAAAATGCAAAATAAATTAGAAGAAAAGACATAAATGATGTTAACAGTCACATTAATTTGTGAGCAGGTTAGGCTCATATATGAGAAGACAGAGATGATCTGACTGGAGAAAAGAATCCAGAATCCAGATGTGAGGAAGGTTCCCTAAGGACAGACTCTTAAAGACGGAAAAAAAGCATCTCACCTCAGCTAGTGGGAGAAGGAAACCTGTCGGGTCAACTGAGAAATAGTGGAAATAACTCAAAGTGTCAAGAAACGGTGCATAGTTGTCACTGTGCGGCAGGAAGAGGTGTGTCGGGAAATGCATCGCTGTTTGTAACATACACAAAGGCAAACAGAAAGCTGGTATGTGAAAGGTAAGGGAGCAGCTGCCCTGGACAGGTGAGGGGTAAGTTTTCAGGGAGGACAGAGGGTAAAGGTCTAGGGGAAGCCACAGAGGACTGGATGGATGAGGGACAGACTGCAGGACACGACTGTGTGCAGCATCAGCCACTCTGGGCAGGGCTCGGCATCCATGTCCACGTTCTCCACCAGGAACATGGCATATCCCAGCCCTGGAGAGCACCGAGCTCCCTCCAGAGAGCAAGAAGGGAAGGAGTTCAGACAGGACACCAGAGGATGCCATCCCCAGGTGAGGGGTGTGTCTTCTATGCTGGCTTCACACTTAACTCTTACTCAGGATCTAGGGCAGCTCTAGAGAGTCCCTTGACAGCAAGAAGATCAAACCAGTCAATCCTAAAGGAGATCAACTCTGAATATTCATTGGAAGGACTGACACTGAAGCTGCAGCTCCAATACTTGCCCACCTGATGTGAAGAGTCGACTCAATGGAAAAGACTGAAGGTAGGAAGAGAAGGTGGAGAAGGCAGTGGCACCCCACTCCAGTACTCCTGCCTGGAAAATCCCATGGATGGAGGAGCCTGGAGGGCTGCAGTCCATGGGGTCACTGAGGGTCGGACATGACTAAGCGACTTCCTTTTCACTTTTCACTTTCATGCACTGGAGAAGGAAATGGCAACCCACTCCAGTGTTCTTGCCTGGAGAATCCCAGGGACGGGGGAGCCTGGTGGGCTGCCGTCTATGGGGTCACACAGAGTCGGACACGACTGAAGTGACTTAGCAGTAGCAAGAGGAGAAGGGATGACAGAGGACAAGATGGTTGGATGGCATCCAACTCAATGGACGTGAGTTTGAGCAAACTCCGAGAGATAGAAAAGGACAGGGAAGTCACGTCCCTCCCTGTGGTCCATGGGATCACAGAGCCAGACACGACTTAGTGACTGAACAACAACAATAAGGGCAGTCCTTTGATTATCTTGGGCAACTGGGCTCAGAGCCACCTACATCTGCCCAGAACAGTCTGAGAGAGCTCCTTCCACGATCAGTCCAGCATCATCCTCAAAGTCCTTTCTCTCGATTGCCCACTGTTAACACAATCATCCTATTTTGTTGAATGCTTATGTGATCCACAGATGCCTGATCCTGTAAGGCATCATTTCATCCACATTTCACAGGTGAGAAAAGAAAATCCCAAGTCATGCCCCTGAGAAGGGCCAGAATACAGTTCAAACTCTGAACATCCTGACATTAAACATGACACTTGACTCAAGCAACAAGACTCGGAAGCCTAAAACTGGTCCTGGGCCCTCCTGCTGGTGGCTGGCTCTGAGGGACCTTCTGCATTTTTTTTCCCCTGACAGACCACTGAACAACATCAGAAGGAAAATCTGGGTACAGCACATGGCTCCAGTGTCCTGTGGAGCTGTTTCCAAGCTGAGCTCATTTCGCTGCATCCTCGTCATCTCTGCACCCACCTGATGTCTCCACCTGCCAGCAGGCTCTTCAGGCAAAAGCCACTCACTTGCTCTGTGTCCGCAGGACGGAGCACAGTGCCTGGAAGGCAGCGGTGGTCATCAAATGGAGGGGTGGAAAACAAACGGTGGAAACTAACCGGAGCAGCCTCCTTGCACCACATGCCAACCTCATATTCAGCGCTCTCCGTTTGGAGACACGTTCCACGCTCACCTCTCGACACACTGGTCATACTTCCGAACCTTGGTATGAGTCTCATGCATGGAAAAAAACAATGGTTTCCTGAAACCAGGCTGCACTCACACCTCAATGACTAACTTGTACTTACATCACACTTGGCCCTTCTGCTTCACGTCAGCCGGGCGAGACCTCACCTCTCAGAAACGCCCGGGGAAAAGAATATGGTGTGAGTGCTATGAAGTTTCCTCCCCTTGCAAAGAAAGTAGTAGCACCTTCTTGGGGTGCGAGCCATCAGGACACAGAAGGAAGGCGTCTCCAGACCAGAGACACTGTTTCCCAGAACGCCCTTCCCCCTGTGCCCTCCTGGTAAAGGTCTCATCCTTCTCAACGCAGCTCTTCTGGGACCTGCTCTCTAATTCTTCCAGGGCAGTTCATCCCTCGTCTAGAGTCTGCTGGAACATCCTTTTCCTTTTTTTTTAACTTTCTTTACTGCCCCTCCCTTCATTCATTCAGCATGCAATTAAAGAATGTCCAGGGCAAACCTGGCTCCTGGGAATCACTGATGGGCAGAAACAGAGATGGAGCCTGCTGCTGAAGAACTTACAGTCTGGGGACTTCCCTGGTGGCCTAGTGGATAAGACTCTGCACTCCCAGTGTGGGGGGCCTGGGTTCGATCACTGGTCAGGGAACTAGATCCCACATGGCATAACTTAGAGTTTTCATGCTGCAACTAAAGATCCCTCATGATGAGGCACAGCCACATAAATAAATACATGTCAAATACGAACTCACAGCCCGATTCAACGCTATCCAGAAGAACCCCCTGCCATGCTGGAGATATTTGCTATCTGCACAGCCACATGCTGCCACCGATGCTCAGTCGCTTCAGTCGTGTCTGACTCTGTGCGACCCCATAGACGGCAGCCCACCAGGCTCTGCCGTCTCTGCGATTGTCCAGGCAAGAACACTGGAGTGGGTTTTCATTTCCTTCTCCAGTGCATGAAAGTGAAAAGGGAAAGTGAAGTCACTCAGTTGTGTCCGACTCTTCTCGACCTCATGGACTGCAACCTACCAGGCTCCTCCATCCATGGAATTCTCCAGGCAAGAGTATTGGAGTGGGGTGCCATTGCCTTCTCTGCCACAGCCACATAGGGCTATTGAAACAAAAAAAAAATGTCTAATTTTAATAAACTGAAATCTAACTTTAGCCACATGAGGCTGGTAGTGCCATGTTGGACAGTGTAGGTAATCACACTGCAGGAGAATTACCTTGTGTGCCTTGCAAACCCTGACATAGCACAGGCACGTCTGGCTCCCTCTTTACCCATAGTGAAGTCACTCAGTCGTGTCCGACTCTTTGCAACCCCATGGACTATAGCCCACCAGGCTCCTCCATCCATGGGATTCTCCAGGCAAGAATACTGGAGTGGATTGCCATTTCCTTCTCCAGGGGATCTTCCTGACCCAGGGATCAAACCCAGGTCTCCTGCACTGCAGGCAGACACTTTAACCTCTGCGCCACCAGAGGCCCTCTTCACCCATGCACAGATTCTTAAAGGCAAGGGCAGTGCCAGCCATTCCTGTATCTTTACACCACAGTGGTAAAAAATCCACCTGCCAGTGAAGGAGATGCAAGAGGTGAGGGTTCGATCCCTAAGTCGGGAAGATCCCCTGGAGGAGGAAATGGCAACCCTCTCCAGTATGCTTGCCTGGAAAATCCCATGGACAGAGGAGCCTGGCGGAGCTACAGTCCATGGGGTCATAAAGAGTCGGACATGACTGAGCTTTAAAACCAGTGCAGCCGGCAGGCAGAAGTGGCTCAGTCATGCTGAACAAATGAATGCGTGCATAAATGAGTCATGCCACACACAGCAGAAGGCCTAGAGAAGTTTCTGTCTCCTGACCCAAACCGGGAGAGCGAGAGGCTGGAGAGCAGGACGAGAGCACGGTGAGGGACCTGCCCCGTCCCACCCACATCCCCCCACCCACGAAGGCGCGAGTGTGAGGCCTTTCCCCCGGCTCCTTTTCTCCCAGATCTCCCGGGAAGCAGATACCACTCACGGAGCCGAGGGAGGCCTGCAAGCAGCCGGAGGGCGCTGCACCCGAGCTCCATGGCCTGCAAGCTGTGGAGCGGGCTGGGCGAAGGGGAGGCTTAAAATAGACAAGAGAGAAGACTCATCAGTTCCGCAGTTGAGGGAAACCGTCCTTTGTTGACGGCGGGGTGAGGGCTTTCCAGCTGCAGTTCTTAGAAGAGAAAGTGATAGTTCTTACACTTGAGAACCGTTTCCTGGTCTGTGGTTGATGCACCAAAGATCCCCAAAGTGTGGCCAGGTCTGAGGGCGCGCTGGGAGGGGAAGTACAGGGTGCAGGGCTAACACGCCCGGTCCTCTTCTGTCTCAGCCGGGGAGGAACAGGCTGCTGCCCGCAGACTCCACAGTGGGGGCAGCAGCTTCTTTCCGCAGAAACGGGGCTGGGGGTCAGGTGTTTGGAGCTGGGTGGGGTATAGGAGTTGGCGGTAGTGCTGAAGTTGAAAACACCCTCCAATCTTCCCATCCTCTCATGTCAAAGAGTTCAAAGAGCCCAACATATAGTCAATACTTGTAGAGTCATCTCGCAGCTGGTCCTCGTCCCAGCCCCTAACCGTCACCATGGACGGAATCCCTGATCTCAGGGCCGAATTCAACAGCAAAGCTCAAGTTTAGAGGTACGTTCAAAAAAAAAGACTCTTCCTTTAGGCAGTATGCTAAGTGACACAAGTCAAAGATAGGCCCTGTATGATATTGTTTACTGTGAAAACTAAAAAAATAAAATAAAACAACAAAATAGAACAAACAACAACAACAAAAAAAACCCAGCAGACACACAGACATAAAGAGCAAATCAATGGTCACCAGTGCAGAGGGGAGAGTCAGTACGGGGTGGGGGTGAGAGAGGTATACAAATTATTGCATATAAGACAGGCTCTGGGATGTATGGTACAACATGGGGAACATAGCCAATATTCTGTAATAATTGTAAATGGACTGTAACATTTAAAATTGCATTAACAAATAAATAACCAAATTAAAAAAAAATTTTTCTTTAGCCTCGTTAGCCATCATCTGGCATGTTATAATCATGCCTGATAAATACACTAGGAATTTCAAGAAAGCTTAAGGCTCCCAGGTTACTTCAAACCATTGAGAGTGATGGGCATATATCTTACGATGTCTGTTGCCAGTTCTAAATGTTTTTTAACAGCAGAGCATGAATTCAAAATGCAGAATAACCTGATGAAATTGTTTCTAGAGGTGAAATCACATCTCCTGTGTTAAACACCCCATGGCCATGGTGATGCTCAAATATTTGACCAGAATCCTGGCACCCAGAGAAGGATACCCTATTCAGCTATACCCAACAGCTGAATTTGCTACTGAATTCAGCCCTACGGTCTCCAAAGCAGAAAATGACTCCACTGGAAAGCCGCTTTCTCATCTGTTCTTGTCACCCCTCTGGCTCACAAACTCTACCTTCTGGCCTCACTCTAGTTTCCAACCTCAGCTCCCACCCCTGCCCCTTAAACGCCCCAACCTCCAAGACGATGTCAAGTTTCCTGCTTCCGGGCCATCTTCAGCTGTCCCCCTGCCCCGAGTGCCACTTCCGTCCACCTTCACACCTGAAGTCCTTGGGGCCACCTGAAACGCTTCCCTCCCAGGCAGCTGACTTCCTCCCAGGAACAGCCACTCCCTGGGGGCCCCCACGGCGGTCTGTCTAGGCCCTTCCTGAGCGCTCAGCACACTCGGCTTTGCGGCTGGCCACTTGGGAGCATCTGATTCCTTAATTAGTTTAATGAGTTCTTTGGAGGTCCAGGCTTGTCGTCTCTAATCCCCAGCTCCCAGCGCGCAGTGGGCATAAAATAAATGTCTCTTTAACTGGGTTGTAGAAAAAATGATGGTATCGGAAGGCTAAGGGATGGGTTTTCGACAAAGAAGTATTCTCTGTGCTTACAGACAACCCCACCCCTCAGGAAGTTGAAGAGCTAAAGTTAAGAACATGGGTCTGGAGCAAGAAAAACTAAAATATAAAATTTTACAGTTTTTAAAATAAACAATAACACAAAATAACAAAAAGTATTTTTTAAAGAAAACAACAAAAAATAAACTTAAAAAATTAAAAATAAAAAAAAAAAGAACATGGATCTGGAGCCTGACCCACTGAATCTGAATCTTGGGGCAGCCACCTTCTGACGGATCAGTTACTTCTCCACATACCTCAGTTTCCTTATCTGTAAAGGATTCTTTACCAGCTGAGCCACCAGGGAAGCCCTATCTGTAAATGGAGGAGAGAAACAGACCACCCCCCACCCGAATTAAATTAGTCACCACATATTACACTGCTTAGAACTGGGCATGGTGCACAGCATGGGCTCAACAAATAAATATTGGGTATTTTGGGAATACCCATATGGAAACTGACCCGATGCTGGGAAAGACTGAAGGAAAAAGGAGAATGGGGTGAGAAGGTTAGATGGCGTCACCGACTCAATAGGCATGAACTTGAGCAATCTCTGGGAGATAGTGGAGGACAGGAAAGCCTGTCATGCTACAGTCCAAGGGGTGGCAAAGAGTCGGACACACCTTAGCACTGAACAGCAACAATGGAAACCGCCAATTTGTCTTTTCCCCATCAGTTGCTTTCTCCCCTTAACTGTGAGCACCTTGCTCATCAATATACTTGGAGAACAAGGCACGGAGTGACCCGCTCCTAGGTACACGTGAGGGCTCGTGGCAGTCACTAAATGTTGGCTGAAGAAAGCATAGATGAAGTTGACCGATGGTGTCAGAGGTCACTGTTACCTATTTCCTAGAAATCTTCTCAATAAAATGCAGTTCCTACTTGTCCAGAACATTCTCCCTTTTCCCCTTTGCCTGACTACACTCTACAGGTCCTTCAGGTCTCAGATTCGATGCTCTCCCACCTGGAAGACCCTCCTCTCATCTCCTAACCCCGGTGGGCTTCTCACTCACTCAGAACACCCCCATATCCTGTGCGCTGGCATGCTGAGCTGCTTCCTCAGGTTTTCCCATGAGAACACGAGCTGGGTGAAGACAGCAACCATCTCACATACAGCCGTGGCCTTGGCCCCCCATCCCACACCTGGCACACGCGGGTCCTCCTGCCGTCAGATGTTTCTGTCTCGCCACCAAATGATGCTAGGAGCTGCTGGTGGGAAGCCAGGCCAGTAGTAAGACGCCTTGCTTAGACTCTGGGGGCTCAGCATGGACCCACTTTCCTCCCATGTGGAGAAGCAGGCAGAGGGCGGGGAAACCACAGAGCGCTAGTGTGCTGGAGAAGGAAGGACTTGGGATCACTGTCACCATGGCGCAGGCGGAAGGGTTGACTCTGACTACCAACTCTGAGGACACAAGTGACGGGCCAGTCATCCCACCACTCAGAAGTAGGGCCTCTTGAGTTTGCCTGCTGGTTGACGTGAATGGAATAGCCATGAAGATCCTAGCATCAGTGAGCGAGCAGCAGGGCACGTGGCGGCAGGGAGGAAAGCGTGCCTCCGAGCAGAGGAAGAAACCCCACCGGAGGCCATGCCATCTGAGAAAGGGGAGAAGAGAAATCAACACCCACGGCACTGAGCGTGCGGGCCCATCACCTAACCCTCTGCAGGGGGTTCTGTCATCGCCCCGGGACAGAGGGGAAGACCGCCAAGGCTCCAAAGCTGCAAGCACCCGCCTAGAGTCACTGGCTCGACAAGAGGCAGTTTGCACTTGAACTCATGGACCCTGTACCTCCAAAGCCCCTGCTCACTCGTTCTAGTCTCTCCCTCACCACTGCTGCCTCCAGAATTCACAGCAAGTTTAAAGGAGAAATCCCAAAGTCCTTTCTGGAAACAGGACTTACATTAAGAAGTCTGCTTGCATTTTCTCTGCCACAGCGAAGGACTACACGTGACACGGAACACGTGACTCGAATGAAATGCACTCTGCTGCAAAAGAACACGCAGAGCCCTGGACGGGGGACGGGCGGGGTCTCAGCCCTGTGGCTTCAATAAGAGCTGGGCGTCTACGTGAATATTAAGGGCGGAGAAAGAAGTGCAGCCAGCAGGGCTGTTGGCGGGTGGTGATGCGAACAACTGTCAGGCAAGATGCTGAAAGGGAACCCTTCAGCTGATGAAGAGAGCCCTGACCAAACATCAGCGGTCCTCTGGGCCACGCTGCAGGAGCACAATGTTGAGAAATGGAGACAGCCCAGGATGGGAGGTGCTGCTGAGACGAGGGATGGGGGCGCCTGACAGACATGCGAAGATTCACAGGGCTCAGAGCCCACGGCTCCAAGCAGAAGAGGCTCCCTGCTTCTCTCTCTGCTCCATTAGTTCATTCACTCCCTCATTCGGCAGGTATTTCTGAAGCACTTCCTCGGTGCTGAGCAGTGCTAGGTGCTGGATCTACAAGTGGGAGCAAAACCAGAGCCCATCGGTGCTCTCTGGAGCTGACAACCCAGGGAGGGAGGCAGAGGCTTTCTGAGAAGTCCGGCTGTGACCGCGACAAGCTGAGGTCCGTGCCGTCAGTGAGGAAACGCGGGTCTAGGTGTGCAGGCAGAAGGGAGGCTCACCTACCCGCGGAGTCAGGGGGAGCTTCTGAGGGAGGGCTGCTGTTGAGCAGAGCCACGAAGCATGAGCAGGTGGGTTAAACACCCACCTGAGGGCTGGCAGGGAGGGTGCCCATGAGTACACAGCACACAGAGACCGCGTGGGGAAGGAGGCAAGGCAGGTCTGACCGGGGAGGCTTTGCAGGCCTGCGGAGTGTGGGCTGCACAGAGGGATGCCTCCGTTCCTTCCAGAAAGACTCCCAGATGCCCTCCCACTGCAGGCTCCAAGCCACCTGGCTCTTAAGCCAACCCTGCAGCTTCAGCCTTCCCTGCAGGGTTGTCCAGAATATTCTTTGTGATGTGGTGTTGTATGCCCACACGCCGATCCTTGGCTTTGTGCTTCTGGGGGTGCTGTCATCTTCTCCCACCAGCCCTGCCTTTTTCCTTGCTCATTCCGCCTCATTCTATCAGACTCAGTTTGCGTGTCAACTCCTCCAAGAAGCCCTCTCCTAACTCCTTTCCCAGGCTGGCCTTGGCACCCCTGCTTGTAACTCCCTCAATGTCTTCTGCGTCTCTCTCCATCATGCTATGAGGGACTGCCACTCGACAGTTCCTGGTACACAGCAGTCACTCAGTGAGTACAGTTAACAAATATAACAAGGGGTTAGAGTATACAATATATAAAATGCTCTAAAAACAAACAAAAAAAAGCTTCCCAGGTGGCTCAGTGGGTAAAGAATCCATCTGCGATGCAAGAGATGCAAGAGACTTGGGTGCGATCCCTAGGTTGGGAAAGAGTCAAACACGACTGAAGCAATTCAGCATGCACGCATGCAAGAGAAATGGGCAGAGGATTGAAATAACATAGCTAATATTTATCAAATGTCTACTATGTGCCACCTAATATTCTAAAGGCTTTCTGTGAATGAATTCCCTTATTCTTTACCACAACCCCATGAGGCATGATTTCATCTACATTTTATGAATGAAGCCTCTGGCCCAGAGAAGCTGAGCGATTTGCCTGAAGCCACGTGGCCGAATGCCTGGTCCACCCACCCTACTGAGCATCATCCCCTGCTCTGCTTGGCATGACGAGGCTCAGGCCCCTCCCAGGGGAGGACGCACAAGTGTTGGGAACGTGAGAAGACGCTCACCGGCACTAAAATCAGAACCGCAGAGCTTGGGAAAGCGTGACAAAGACTGGCAACAGCCAGAGCTGGCGAGGGTGTGTGTCTCGGGAAGCCGCCTGGACGCCCATCAGAGAGGCCAGCTAAGTCCCTGCAAGCCGTGAGAGCCCGGGCAGCCAGAAGGGGGGGGCACATCTACTCCCCTGACACAGATGGAGTTTCAGATTTAAAACACAGTGTTCTCACCACCTCCAGTCTCTACCCAGATGCCACCTTCTCAGTGAGGCCCCGGTTTCTTACATGTGCGCACGCCCACAGAGGTGGGACTATCCTTGTTCATCATCCCTTCAACAGATCTTTGAGCAAACAGAACGTTTTTACACATGCAACATATAATGTGTAATAAATATACATAAATATATATACAAGTTGCATAAGCTGAGAGAGTAGTCCTGAATGAGCCATAGGGAAATGGGAACATCAGTCACCTCAAAATAGGATTCAGGGGGAAAAACGGAGGGAACTTGAATGTTTAAAAAGCTTACACTTTCCATAGTGTTTCAATTTTTTGAACTAAATTACTTTTTAACTTTAAGAAGGAAGGGAGGGAAGGAGGAAGGAAGGAAAGAAGTCTGGGGGCACGAAAGGCAGGGGACATTTTGGGGACTGCAGTTAGACAGGCCTCCATCCCAGACCATTTCTCTCATGAAAACCACCCTGAAACAGCGTGAAGGAATCAATTTTCTGAAAGGTATAAATAAAACTCACAAGAAAAAGAGCAAGAAGGGACAAGAGTGGATACAGCTTTTCACCACGTGGACGGGAAATGGGACGAGGCAGGGCTGAGGTCATGCCCTAAAGTTTCCACCAAGTGCCTGAGAGGGGGTGGCTGAGATGGGGGCCACCCCCCAAAAGCCTTTACAGCTCAGGACTCGCAGG
>NW_011494867.1:6795781-6805271 GCF_000754665.1 Bison bison bison
CCCAGTCCTCGCAGGTGCAAAGGACAAGGGAGAGCAGCCCTGCCCAGCCATGGAAACCAGAGGGTGGGGGGGCCCGGAACTGAGTCAGAACTGCGGGAGGCCACCTGAGACTGGGCATCTGGGCTGAGTGCACTGGGGAGGGTGCTGGCCGGGCAGCCAGAAGTGGACGTGTGACCACAGCGGAGGGTGGTCACAATTCCCTTCTCACTTTTACTGCTGACAGGAGGAGATTTTGCTATTTCGGTCTTTCTGACAGCTCATCCATAATACAAGATCAGAAAGTCATCAGGAAACCCTAAATCAGAAAAGTAGGATCAGTCCTTCCATTCATGACCGCCCCCCCAGAGCAACTGGTCCTGTAATCATAACTAGGGTTGGGTCCCCGAGTATCCCGGCATCTCCTGCCCTGGCCCTGCCAGCCTTCAGAAGTCTCCCTGAGTCTTCCCCTCAACACAAGCCCACCTCCTCCCCAGCCTGCCACCCCTCTGTATGAGTCTACCTTCTCCCCAGGTTCAAAGACGAGAGCAGACAAGCCCAAAGACTCGATGAGCATGTGCAGAGAAGACTCAGCCTCAGTGATGAGTTAAGAAATGCAAATCAGAGAGACACTGAAGTTCCTCTTTTTTGTTCCCACAAATAATGCTGACAAGACAATGGCAAAAGTAAAACTCATCACCTCGTTCGTTACTTTGTTTGCTGGGGAGAGGGGCAAAATCACCAGGACAATCCTAGAATAAACGCCTCTGGGAATTTATTCTAAGAAAACAATTCAGAAATAACGCAAGACAAAACCAAAGAAGTTTTCAGTTCAGTTGCTCAGTCATGTCTGACTCTCTACGATTCCATGGAAGTTTAGACCCAACCTGTGTCTAGCAACCGGAGACTAGGTCAAATGTATGTTTTCTTATATATATAAAATGGCACGACTAAAATTATAAACATGAAGACCTGCCCAATATGGAAATAGGCATATGCTATGTTGAGCAGAAAAATCAAGATGCAAATGCTGTCATACAAAATGTTTTCCATACACACAGACACAAATATAGATACACACGGGTGTGTACATGCGTGCACACACACATACACACACGAGCAGAACAGGCTTTTTCCCACTGTGTGATTAGGGTCTGCAAAGAAAGTTAGATATCACACAGCAAGACAGTGTGACAGAGAAGTTTTTAAAAGCCCTGAATCTCAAAAGTAAAAAGCTGGTCAGGGGACTTCCCTGGCAGTCCGGTGACTAAGATCACACACTCCAAGGCAGGGCTCCCTGGCTCAGTCTGCGGTCGGGGAACTAGATCCCACATGCTGCAGCCAAGAGTTCACAGGCCACAATTAAAAGACTCCGTGCACCGCAGCTAAAACCCAAAGCAGCCAAATAAATAAATGTTTAAAAACAAAACAAAGCAAAAAAAAAAAAAAAAAACAAAACAAAGCAAAAAGCGGGGATCAGAATTCTGACTCTGGCATGTTACCCTCTGGGGAGTCCTAACTTCTTAAAGGCTCAGTTTCCTCACCTGTAAACTAGAGATGAAAAAGACACCCTGCTCCACAGAGTTGTCAGGATTGGCTGAGCTATTGCACGTACAGTCCTTAGCGCCATACCCAACCATAGCAAGGACGTCTTCAGTGTCTGTTATTGATGCCATTGCTGTTATCATTATCACTAGTAAGGCTGCAGCCTTTAGAGGGCTTGAGTTAGCTCCTCTCCAATAAACGCGGATGTGAGATTTGCCACGTGGAGAGGTGTCGTGGAATTTGGAAAGTGCCTCCTGTCCCGTGGGAGCCGCAGCTGGCCTTCTATCTCTAAAATCAACAAGGAAACTTAAGCCGAGTTCAAGGCCTGCCAGTTGTTCACAAGTCCACACCAAACAGATGATTCCATTTACACGTATTGTCTAACCCAGAGGACAAAAGCCATGCCTCCTTGTTACTAGCTGGCTTCTGCCCATACAGGAATATAAACCCATGTGTCTGGACTGTCTTCCCTCCTGACTCTGCTATGTGGGAGTGGTCTGCTGGATAATGCACCCCCAAAGATGTCCCCATCCTCATGCCCAGAACCCTGGGATACGCGACCTGATGTTGCAAAAGGAGCTTTGTCAGAGGAGGCCATGCTAGATCACACAGGACAGCCTTGATATCACCACAAGGGTCCTTGAGAGAGAGGCAGGAGAGGCAGAGAAGGAGATGAGATGGTGGAAGCAGGGAGATGCGGGGCCACGGGCCAAGGAATGCGGGCGACCTCTGGAAACCGAAGAAGACGAGAAAACCGGTCCTCCCCAAGAGCCCCCTAGGAACACAGCCCTGCCAGTTCCCTGTAGACTTCAGACGTCCAGGACTCCAAGAGTGTAAATGTGTGTTGCTTTAAACCACTCAGCGTGTTACAGCAGCCACAGGAAAATCATGCGGGCTGTTGCTCCACTAAGAGCACCTGCATTTCATAGGTGGGGTCTGGGGTCTGGGAGTCGCGCTGTGGCTGTGCTGCAGCTCCACATGCCTGAGAGCTGCGCTTTAGCCCCAGTTTCCTGGGGCAGCAAAGGGGCATGTCTCTGCAGACAGCACTCAGGGCTCCCAGGCACGTGGTCAGCACTAGCTGTTTTGAGATATCATTTACATACTATAAAATTCACCCATCCAAAGTATACAATTTAGTGATTCCTAAGTTCACTTGCTGAGTTGCACAACCATCATTTCAATCGAATTCGAGAACATGTGGATCGCCCCCAAAAGAAGCCCTGTACCCATTGGCAGGCATTTCCCCTCCCTTTCATTTCCTCAGCCTCTGGCAACCACTAATTTGCTTTCTGTCTCTATAGATTTGCCTGTTCTGGACCTAGCAAATAGAGAGTCCTACAGTAAGTCGTCTTCTGGGACCGGCTTCTCTCACTCAGCCTCGTGTTCTCAAGAGTCATCCACATTGTAACCATGTCAGCACTTCATTCCCTTTTATGACTGAATAACATTTCATTGTCTGAACATAAAAAGTTTTGTTTACCCTTTCATCAGCTGATGGACACTGTTAACTTTCATTTTATGCCAATTCTTCTAGCCCTGAAATGAACTTTGATAATTAAGGGAATTCCCTAGAAGAGCTGCGAGTATGTATGTGTGTGTCTTTTACTATAAAGAATAGAGGTTTAAAAAAAAAAAAGACATAAATGAACTTATTTACAAAACAGAAACAGACTTAGAGAGTTCAAAGACAAACTCATGGTTACCAAAGGGGAAATGTGGAGGGAAATAATAAATTAGGAGCCTGGGATTAACAAACACACAGTACTATATATAAAACAGATAACCAACAAGGACCCACTGTATAGCACGGGGAGCTCTCTTCAATATTCTGTAAAAACCTATATGGGAAAAGAACCTGAAAAAGAATAAATATATGTATAACTGAATTACTGTGCTGTATACCTGATACTAACACAACACGGCAAATCAACTATACTCCAATAAAATTAAAAAAAAATTAAGCCTAGTGGAAAATCCTCATGCAGGACTGACAATTCCATCCCCCTGGAATGCTGAGCCAGCATCTTTGGAACCACTGAAGATGTCTCATAGGAAGGCCCAGGGATGCTGGCCAGAACACTGCCCTAAGACCCTGGGGAAGTTGCTGGTTTGAACCTAAATCCCTGTAATGCCTTTTTGTAAAAATGGGTCACAGACCTCTGAGGACTTCAGCATTGCCAGACCTGGCACTAAGGCCCCACCCAGCCCCTCCCATTGGCACTCCATGTCTGCACCCCTCCAAGCCTCAGTTTCCCCATCTATAAGCAAGGCTGATGATAGCTAAGCTTGTTATGTTGCTATGTTGTCCAGTTGCTAAGTCAGGGAGCCAATGAGGGGATTAAATGACAGGCACTCATCAAACACAAACAGTAAGGCTTCTACTACCGTGGAGCCCAGCACTGCATCATCAGGATGGTCTTTGTAGGGCCAGCTGGGGGGATGGGTGGAGCTGCAGCCCTGGTCCCTGGGGGTCTACTAGCTTTTCACCAACATCTGCAAACCAAATTTGACCACTGTTTTGAGACCCTTTGCCGACAAGGTACCCCTCACAGCTTGTGCCTGGCGGGGCAGCGGGGGACTTCCACTCCCCACCCCACCCTCTTTGGTTCACCACTGATAAATAGGACTCGGAAACAATTCTAAGGACTCTTTTTTGAGGTGGTTGAGAGAGGAAAACATCTGAGCTGGCAGTGAAAGTGATTAGTCGATTTCCAAGTCTTGACAGTGGTCAAGATTCCATCGGCCTCCACTGGATGCCAAAATCAAACCCGGGATTGGGGAGCCAACCGGGAGAGTCGATTTCCCCCTTGGATCTGCCGTGGGTCAAGCCGACAGTCAGATTTTCCATCACAGTCAGGCACTTTCCACTCAGAGGCAGTGGCCAAGTTGGACGGGTCTGCACACATTACCCATAAAAGGGTTTTAAGTTCATTCATTCGCACAAGTTGCTCACTTGCCACGCTTTGAAAGACAAAACGTAAGAATCCCTTAGGCTCTAGTGGCTGCTATATGTCTGGAAAATGACCCATTTTTGTAAAAACAACAAGGCTGGTCAAAGTCTGCTGGCCTGGGAGTGGGTGTCTGAAGTATGTTAAAGGAACAGCTGTGCCCAGGAAAACGGATACCTGCCTTCACAAGAGGCCCCGTGTGGACACCGTCTTCGGACTTCCTGTGATTCACTGAGATGGCTCGGGGCCTCTGCCTCTGACACTCAGGATCTCGGGACAAGCTGGGCACCTCCAGAAGCGGTGGTGATTCTAAAGGTCATGAACTGGGGTCGAGTTCAGAGCATGGAGTGAGGACTTTCTGGAAGAGTCACAACTTTGAGGAAGTATCAGGGAACTGTAACAAGCCCAGGGTGGGGGGCATCATTCAGGACTTTATCACTATATCCTTAAGTGAAACTGGCCTCTAATTTTCCTTGTTCCTCCTTTCCTTGTCCCTTTGGAAACCCAGGTTATGCCGGCCTCATCAAAGGAGCTGGGGTGTTTCCTATTTTTCTGTTTTCTCTGCAACCATTTGGGTATGAGAGAGATGCTTCTGTTGTAGAATATTGGGAAGCTGCTGCTGCTGCTGCTGCTGCTGCTGCTGCTGCTAAGTCACTCGTCATGACCGACTCTGTGCGACCCCGTAGACGGCAGCCCACCAGGCTCCCCTGTCCCTGGGGTTCTCCAGGCAAGAACACTGGAGTGGGTTGCCATTTCCTTCTCCAATGCATGGAAGTGAAAAGTGAAAGTGAAGTCACTCAGTCGTGTCCGACTCTTCGAAACCCCATGGACCGCAGCCCACCAGGCTCCTCCATCCATGGGATTTTCCAGGCAAGAGTACTGGAGTGGGGTGCCATTGTAGGCTTGCCTGTAAAACCACCTGAGTCCTGTGTGCCTTCTTCTCTCTTTTTGTGAGGGACGTGGAATGACTGATTTAATACTGGAATTTAAAAGCCATTCCCCTTATTCAGGTTTTCTAGTCATCTGTGAGTCTGTTTGCTTAAGTTGTATCTTTCTAAAGAAATTGACCACTTGCTCCTGGGTTTGAAATTGAATATTGTTGCCATTTAGTTGCTAAATCGTGTCCAATTCTATGCAGACCCCATGCACTGTAGCCCATCAGGCTCCTCTGTCCACCAGCTTTCCCAGGCAAGAATATCAAAGTGGGTTGCCATTTCCTTCTCCAGGGGATCTTCTCGACTCAGCGATCAAACCCACGGCTCAGGTGTTGCCCGGTGGACTCTTCACAGCTGAACTACCAGGGAAGCTCTTCAAGTTGAATGGCACATAGTTAACCTCAGTTTCTTAGGCTTAGAAGGATTACATCCATCCATGAGTAAACAGCAAGGATGAGTCCAAGTGGCTTCTGCCCCACCAACATTCCAGGGCCCCCCATCAGAGCGTATTTTTATCAGTGACCAGGAACTGCCTTGTACTGCCTGGGAGCCAGTTGAGCGGTGATCTAGGGACTAGCTCTGGAGTCGGCCTGCTTGGATTTCTCTCCTAGTGCCAACCTGAGCACTTGTAACCTCAGTCTCCTCCTCCGAAAAATGGGTAGATTAACCACAGCTGCCACTCAGGGCTGCTGTGAGGACCACAGAAAGGACTTTGTACACTCCAAGGCTAGACAGGGAAGTTCCCACATGGTAAGACTTTCGACTCAACAACTTTGTTCCACAAACTTTCACCTTATGAATCCTCACGAAGGCAAACTCGAGGTCCAGAGCAAAAGCACTTCAGCTTCCCGGTACCACCAGCTGGCGTTCCCAGTCGTCTCGGTGCTTACTCGTTCAGACCGGTGGTTCTGAAAGCAGGGTCCCTGAGCCAGCCACAGCATCTGTGAACTTGCTAGAAATGCAGAGTCTCAGGCTCTCTGCCACAGCGGCTACGTCAGTAGGGGTAGGTGCCGTAATCGTGTTTTAACACGCCCTCCAGTGGATTTTCAGAGAAGGCAATGGCACCCCACTCCAGTACTCTTGCCTGGAAAATCCCATGGACGGACGAACCTGGTAGGCTGCAGCCCATGGGGTCGCTAGGAGTCAGACAAGACTGAGCAACTTCACTTTCACTTTTCACTTTCATGCATTGGAGAAGGAAATTGCAACCCACTCCAGTGTTCTTGCCTGCAGAATCCCAGGGACGGGGGAGCCTGGTGGGCTGCTGTCTATGGGGTCGCACAGAGTCGGACACGACTGAAGCGACTTAGCAGCAACAGCAGCAGCCAGTGGATCCCGATGCCAGCTCCACACCTGAGAGCCCAGGGTTCTTGAAAGTCACCGGGCACTTCCTCTGTTCGAGTTTAGTTCTGAAGTGCTTTTAAAGCACAGTCACTCCACGAGGATCAATAAAAGGAAAAACGATAATCGTGGTGAGAGAGTGAGTAGGGAGAGATAAACAAACACGGTAGAAGTGAAAGCTGAGATAATTTTACAAGATCAATGGAGAAGAGACGGCAAATGTTGTGCGTTTGTGTGGGATGACTCATTCAATGATGGGAACAGTTCTGCAAACACTGAATCAGGCGGCATCTGAGACGCAGCGCCTGTGCTACAGAAGACAGTCATCAGGAAGCGAGGACGGTGATCCCCAAAATTCAGAGAACGTGAACACGGGGCCACGGGGTCAGCGTCAACAGTGAAAACTCACTGGCTTCACGGAAATTCGGGGAACACCAGGCACCTGTGTGCTGTGCTTCGGGCTCAGAGTCAGGGATGTGTCCACAGGTTACAGGCTCATCTGAATCTGTCAAGTATTAATGCTTTGGGCTTCCCTGGTGGCTTAGGTGGTAAAGAATCTGCCTGCAATGCAGGAGACTGGGGTTCAATCCCTGGGTCAGGAAGATCCCCTGAAGAAGGGGATTGCTACCCACTCCAGTATTCCTGCCTGGAAAAACCTGGCAAGGAGGAGGAGCCTGGTAGGCTATAGTCCACGGGGTCTCAAAGAATCTGACACAATTGATGCTTTGGCGTATTTTGATGAAACTGTGCTAACTAATTCTGGACCAGACTACAGGGGGAGTTCACTAATCCAACAGCTTTTCCGTATGGATGAAACAGGTTTGTTTTAGGAGAAAAAAGAATGAAAAAGAGAGAGAGAGATGCCTGGTAAAGAGTGTATGAGCAAGAAGGAGACGTTATTTCAGGTTTTAAACCTTTAAAGAACTAAATCACATTCCTACTTACAAGCTTAAAATTCAAGGAGTAATTCTGAATCTACCAACAAAGGACGTGGACTATGAACCATTCATCACTACAACCAAACGCTTCTGTGAGAACTGCTGTATACACCATGGCTGTGAAAATGCAGCATTTAAAAGACACAATCCACACTCCGCCCCCTGAGATTCATTGATGGGTGTAGAGACCATTTTTAACAAGCTCCCAAAGGGACACTGAGGCAGATGGTATCTGGACCACAGAGCCATTTGTCATTACGGGAAAAAAATCAGAAGCAAAAGCTGTCCTGGGCCCCTGCATGTACTTCACAAACATTGCTGGGGAAAATGCTGTCTGAAACCAAAGCACCACCCGCTAGAGCCCCAATTTAGCACTTGTTCCCACAGCTCAGATCGGGGAAGTCAGCAGTAAATGAGTAACGTGTTACATAAGTTGCTTTTCTGTATGCAAAACCTTAATTCACCAAAGAGAAGTTGAAATCATATAAAAAGCAACAGCCCTCCCCCAAAACAAATGCTGGGAAAGCGTGGCCAGGATCTCCCCATCTTCTGCCAGGCAAATATGAGGCCCCTCTGTGCTGAAAACCCTGTTGCCCCCTCTTTGTGCCCCTGGGGTTCTGGGTCAGTGGTGGATGTGGTCAGAGAAGGCGGGGCTGGGGAAGAGGAGGAAGAAGAACATTCAGGGTCCATGTGGGCAGGGACACTGGCTGTACCAAGGCTTCCCTCTGCCTGAAAACATAAGTGGACTCATGTTTTGCTTGACTATACCTCTGACCCCTGGCTGGAAAGTTCTGGAACCACACAACCTCCTGTCTCGGGTCTTCTTCAAGAACTCCAAACCTCGCAATTTCTCTCTCTCTCTCTGGCGAGGATTCTCAGTCTTTTCCTCTTCCCAGTTACTCCAAAACCTGGATATGATGCTATCTCTAACTAGTGTTAACGGCTGACCAGGGCTTGGGCATTTATCACCCCACTGACCACTGGAGATATCAACCCAGGTACAGAAAGGCACACCATCTATGTAACAAACGTGCTATTCCTACCAGCGTGTCAGCCTCAGGAGTCTTCTCAACAACGACCTAGAGATACCCAGTTTCAACTTACTGGAGAGCAGGCTCTAACTTTCAAAAGGCACAGCCCTAACCTCCAAGCACCTAGCACAGTGACCAACTCTTGTGAAGAACAAAAAGTAAATTGACAGCTGATGTGAAACATAACTGCCACCCCATTTTACCACAAAGCAGGTCCCCAAAATGCAGGAGAGCCACCAGGAGGTGCTTGTTAAAGATCCACCTTCTGGGCTCCACCCCAGACTTAGGAAATCAGACTCTATGGGACCTGCCTTTTAAGAAAGTGCCAGGGAATCTTACACACGTGACTTTGAGGACCACTGCCCCAGCCTTACGTGAACCCGAAGGACATCAATATTATAGGATGCGATCAAGCCAAAGGACCTTTTGGGAACACTCAAAACCAAACAAGAGAAAGGCAAGTGACTTCCTCCTCTCTATGCAGGCATGGGCCCGAGTGGAGTACAGAATGTTCAACACTGGGAATAAATAAGGCCAAGAAGGGATCAGAAACAAGAAAGGCCCAGAGAGGCACTCAGCATCAACGAGGCCACCAGTAGGGCCGGCAGGCTTGTCCTCGTCTGTCTCCCCCGGTGGCGGGGTACCGTGCCCCATCCTGAATCAAGTGGTATCGACCAGACCCGAGGACGGAGTGCATACAGCCGGCAGCCACGCCACCTCTGGAAAGGGGTGCTGAAGGAGAAGCAAGCCTTTATCACAACCTCCACAGGCCTGGA
>NW_011494867.1:6805371-6806114 GCF_000754665.1 Bison bison bison
GGCAGTCACTGCCAAGCCCCTGGGCCTCCAGCCGAGGAGCCGCCAAGGCTCCCCTGCCCGAGACGGGGAATCCCTCCACTGCTGGCGACTGTCACGGGAACGTCAAACACCGGTGTTTGTGCCAGGCCTCATTCACACGAGCCCACTCCTCCCCGAGAGATGGATTTTTTAAAACAAACAGCTTTTCCATATGCTAGCAGGCAGAGTCATGTCAGCATCAGGGATCCCCAGACGGAAACGTGAGTCAATCTGGGGCAGAGACTGCTAAATCAATCCTGTTTGGGTGAAATTCCTCTCTCTGGAGAAACAGGGACCTCAAAAGCGGATTGCTTGGATTCCCCCCTGCGGAGAGTCCCTGAGGACGCTCTTCCCAGCCACGCACACCCTGAGCATCCTGAACTCTGACATCACTATCCCCGTAATGTGCCTTGTCACCACATCCTTCTGGGAACTCTCCCAGCCTATCCCACCTGCCTCCTGACACCCTCTGCCCACCCGCACTCCAGTTCCACCCGGGGCATCAGAGGGCCCTACTGTGTTGGGTGCAGGTTGTCCACACCCGTTGCAGGATTTCCTGACGTCCTAAGGCCTGGAGTCCTGGTGGCTAAAGACAAAAATTCACCACGTGGACACACAGATATCTGAGAAATGAAGCAAGGCAGGTAACAAGTGCAGACAGCTCACCTGGAAGACGTGGCCACTGAGGACTTAGTTGGGAAACCATCTGACTACTGGGGGAATGT
>NW_011494867.1:6806218-6819324 GCF_000754665.1 Bison bison bison
CAGACTCGAGAGCTCGAAAAACCTGGGTCATTGTCTCCTCTTTCCCCAGTTGTGCCTATGGGGCCTTGGTCAGAGGGAGGGGGGATTCCAGCATCTTTGCTGGGTGACTTGCAAGAGGCAAGTCAGGCACCAAGAAGGGCAAGAAGGCACCAAGCCAAAGGAGCCTAGGCAGGGGTCCAGGCAGCCTCTGGGACCTAATACAGACCGGGGAGCTGATCATGCATATTAGCGAGAGATGGGGGCAGGGAGTTCCAGCTGAAGGGCCAGTTTGGGGAATTCCAAGTCCAAACTGGGTCTGAGAAGGAGGAGCAGCCCCTGGCCCAGACTCCACCTCTCTGGGCTATGGTGCTGGGTTCACAATGAGATTGAAAGCAAGGGCCCTGGGAGGCATGTGAGCCCCAGAGACACTGGCCCCGGGGTAAATGAATCTCAGGTTCTGGGGGTTAGGGACTCTGAGCTGCCCTCAGGGCAGGGCCTCCAGAGCAGTTACCATGGCCTCGGGTGTCCCCGAGGGCAGCTGGGGATGCTGGACCTGGGACTGGCCTTGGCCAGAGCGTCAGTGGCTTGGCCTCCCCCACCTACATAGGCATCCGGGAAGGGCAAGGGATTGAGCCTGCAGGGCCCCAGGTAAGAGAGCCAGGGCAGGGGTCCTGTGTTTCCCCAGGCTGCCCGCAAAGTCCCATCAGAGAGGAGGAGCAGCCACATACCCAGCCCGTTCTCCGCCAGCACCGCGGGGCTCCCATCGCAGTCGCCCAGGTCCTGCTCGCCCACGTCGTTCAGATCCAGGTCAGGCTGGTGGGACCCGTCTCCAAAGGGCCTCTCGTCCTTCTCGGAGCCAGCATCCCCATTCTCCATGCCATTCTGTGCCTTTTTCAGTGGCATGATTTGCAGGCCACTGGGGGTAGTCCTGTAAGACACCGTCTTGGCGGCCCGGTCCCCGCTCGCTGGGGGCTTGGCTGAATAGCCTTTCTTGGGCTTGGACAGGGAAGGGTTGACCCGCTTCCGTTTGTGGGAAGTCCCTTTGCTCTTGCCGGCGTCCGAGGGCCTGTGGGGGAGCTTCTCAACCGAGGGTCCTCGGCCGTCCCGCAGGAGCTTGGAGGCGCCGGGCTGCTTCCCCGACTTGAGCCTCTTGTCCTTGGCCAGGTGCAGCCCGTTGAACTCATCGATGAACTCCTCACAGTGCAGCAGGTGGTGCTCGGGCTCCCAAGTGTCCTCCGTGCTCCCGTAGCCTTTCCACCGGATCAGGTACTCCCATTTTCCCTTCTTGTTCTTCCTCTTGTCTACAATCCTTTCGACCTGGGATGCGGGAGGAGAATCAGGAAAGAGAGAGAGAGAAGGAAAAAAAAAATCAAATCATTGCTAGGTCACAAGAACAACACAAGGACAGAGGTGTCCATCCTGGCTAGGGGGGCCAGGAGGCTGACCCTCCCAGGAGCCTTCAAGAAGGCTGGTTCATTTCAGGAGATCGCTGAAGGGAACCAAAGGCACACGTGCGGTTGTTTCCCATGACAACTGCATGATGCCACGCCTGGCTGGTTGCCTCTACCTGTCTGTCCAAGGCTTGCTCTTTTTCTTTTTTAAAGATTGGGTGTGGACCATTTTTAAAATCTTCATTGAATTTGTTACAATACTGCTTCTGTTTTACGTTTTCGGTTTTTTTGGCCCTGAGACATGTGAGATCTCAACTCCCAGGCAGGGATCGAACATGCACCCCCTAAATTGGAAGGCAAAGTCTTAACCACTGGACCACCCAGGAAGTCCCCAAGGCTTACCCTAGCTCAAAATCGCATTGTGAGCATTCACGGAAGGTCTTTATTCTTTTCGTGGCACAAAACTGGAATCAGACTTTTAAAGACCAATTTGGTGTGGGTTTTCCACCCACTCTGCTAATGTGTCCTTACTTATCATAATACTAATGATTAGTAATGTTTGCTGGGCATGTGCGAGGAGGCAGACGCTACTAACTGCTGGGCATGGATGCTTTCATTTCATTTTCTCCGAACAATAACCCAATGCTGTAGGTGTTCCTCCTATCCCCACTTTACAGAGAGGAAAATGGGGCTGAGAGATTAAGTCAGTCAACTAAGTTCCAAGCTGGTAAGAGCAGAACTGGGAATATGAACCACTCTCAGCCCATATTTATTTTCTTACTCACTAGGCCGTACCAAATCTCTCAACTATAAAAATCTTCCACATTGACCAAAACTGCCTGGAGTCAGTGACCCCCAATGTCCCCCTAGCTGGCTCCCCTAGCTGCAACATAACAGGTACAACTGCCAAGCAAGGTGACGGTATGTACCTTGCATAACCCCCCAGAATGTACATTATTACTGCTCCATTTGATAGATGAGGAATTAAGTATGAGGCAACCGGCCTGCAACACAGGGCTAGGGATGGTGGAGGTGAGATCCGAACGTAGATCTGGTTTTCAAGTCATGTACTACTCTCTCTATGTACCATCAAAGGTAAGGGAATCTCTGTCTTCAAGTATTATCATGGGAAAGCACACTTACAAAATGCCAGTCCCAAGGCTCATAACTGGTGAACGAGGTGAAGGGTATACGAGGGTTTATTTATTATTCTCTCAACTTTATAGGTTTGAAATTTTTTAACTAAAAAAAAAAAAAATTTCCATTGCTCTACCAAAAAGAGCTAAATTTCAAAGGAAAAGTAAACTATTACATTCAAATGTTTATTATATTTCAATGTCAACGTAATTTTATAGGATGGAACTTTGACCCAAAGAAAGTAATAAGTGAGGGTGTGCTCTCGGAACTCATAGGAAAAAAAACCCAACAATATGAGAGGGGGAAAGTGGTTACACTTAGAGCTGGTAACTGTTAAAGATGGGTAATAGGTAAATGTGGGTTCATTTTCAACTGTTTATGTTTGCATATTAGAATTTTTATGTTTAAAATTTTCCATAATAAGAAGTGAAAATTTCTGAAAAGTGAGATTATTTCCCAATATCTGGGTATAACAGAAGCTATGCAAAATAATTAAATGACTTTCATTGCTTTGCACTTAATAAATATCTTAATAGCTAGACCATATTGCCTCTTTATAATACTGCTTCTTCATAGACAATTTAAATTGTTTCCTTAATTGATTCATCTCAAATCAAATTGGCCTATTTCTATTAAAATTTGTTTCCTTCTAAAATGCGCTGTGAACATCTGTTTTGGATTGATTATATAATTTTTAGAAGTATCACACAAACTCTATAATAGCTTGAAAAAGTAAAATCATGCCAAACTAATCAAACTTTCAATCTCTGAGTCAAGGAATGGGGCTAGCTGGGTATTCATTTGTGATAATGTTGCAGAAAGTTGGGAGTGTTTGTGGAGGCGCCTGCAGCTTTGCACATCTGTAGGACTTTGAAGGGGAAATCCTCTGCAAGTTTACAGAGGGAGAAAAGTGCACAAGCAGAATGGCACTGCTGGAAAGAGCAGCATTCTGGAGAAGGCCAGCCTAGGGGTGTCAGGAGGAAGCCCAGATATGTCTAAGGGCTATGAGTTAAGGCATTTGTGTGGGCATGGAGGTCTCCAGCTTCAGAAAGCATATGCTTGACCTCCAGGATGGAGAAACTTCTTCCCCAGGATGAAGCAGAAAAACCATGCTAGACAAACAGCCAATACAATGGTTGGTAGGTAGGTGGATGGATGGATGGATGGATGGTTGAATGGATGAATGAACAGATGGGTGGATAATGGGATGGATGGAAAAATGGATGCTTGAATGAATGAATGGATGGGTGGATAGTGGGATGGATGAGTGGATGGATGGATGGATAGATAGACAGATGGGAGGATAGTGAGATGGGCAGGTGATGGAAAGATATATAAATGGACAATTGACTAGATGGATGGGGGATGGGGGATGGGTGAAAGGGCAGGTAGTGAGGTGAGTTCAGGAATAAATGGGTGGATGAATGGATGGCTCACACTCATCAGATGAGCTTAGTATAGTACTTAAGAATACAGGCTATGGAGCAAGACTATCTGGTTTAAAGCTTCTAAGGAGTTATGTGTTCTTGATCAAGTTACTAAATCTCTTTGGGCCTCAGATGACTTGCCTAGCAAGAGGGAAATAACAGCACCCACCACCTAGGGCAACCGTGGAGAATATACAAATAAGGTGTTTAGCATTCCAGGGTAAAGGTCACTTCACCTTGCATATTCTCCTGTGAATGCAAACCTGGGTAGTAGCTAAAGACAATGTGTCCCCACCCAGCAGAATAGACATCCTGAGGGTATTCAACTCCTCCCTAGGAGAGTCCACCTCTTAGGTAAGTCCTTCTGAGTAGAGGAGATGCCGTGCAGAGGAGAGAGGCTCAAGAAGCCTTTAGTGAGCAAGGGTGCAGTGTCTACACGCCTACTTGCGGCCACACTGGGAGAGCAGCTGGTTTCCTTCCCTCCTGGTTACTGGAGGATTCAGTCACAGTTGGCTAATTTATGGGGGACAGAAAGGCCACTGCTTCCACCTCTGGTCCTATCCAGAAAGCTACTGGGTGACTTGAAAGTCATTTCTACTTACCTTAACCCAATACCAACAATGAGCAGTATTAGCGGGATCATTACTAGCCTGATGTGCAGGAAAAAAACTATTGGCTCTTCCACTTTGTATATACGTGACCCTGGGCAAGTTGCCTAACCTCTCCGTGCCTCCCTGTCCCCATCCGTTAAACGGAAATAGTAATAAGAAGAAGAAGAGCTTCCCGCAAGGTTGTTGGGAGAATTAAAAGGAATGAGGTGTGATGAGAAAGTAAAGTGTCTTGAACATCAATCACAAAGCACTTCAAGATGAGTGGAACTGCTCTGAGAAGTACAAAGCTTCAGGTGACAAGAGTTCCACAGTTTACACACTTTGTAAAAAAAAAAAACAGTTTTTTTTCCCCAGGTTTAGAGAAGCAACCGCTTTTTCTGAAAGCCCAAAATGCCCACGAGGCGCTCATAGGAAATCTGGCCCCCAGACACCCCCTGAGACTTTGAATGCACCATCTTCTGGGACCTAATCTCCTTCTTTACATCCCCGTACAGGTTTTCTGACCCTCTTTTCCTCTTCTTCTCAGGAAAGCCTCAAATAGAACCAGAAAGCTAATCTGTTCTGTGGATAACAAAAGCCCACGTTATTTAGGACTTGAGTGTTAAATGACTGCAACATTCTCTCTGGAAAATCTCTTTCCCTGAAGATCCCCCAGCCTCCTCCACTGTCCCTGACTCCTTGCACCTGTTGAAAACAGAAACCTGAGCCCCCAGGTGCTGGCAGCTCTGCTCCTGAATCCCCAGCCTACCTGCACAGCCCTCCTGTACTAGCTGAAGCTCACCTTCTAAATGGACACAATTGTCAATTCCCTGAACCTGCAGTTACCTACCAATGCATGTTAAAGTCACTCAGTCGTGTCCGACTCTTTGTGACCCCATGGACTATACAGTCCCTGGAATTCTCCAGGCCAGAATACTGGAGTGGGTAGCCTTTCCCGTCTCCAGGGGATCTTCCCAACCCAGGCATCAATCCCAGGTGTCCCACATTGCAGGCAGATTCTTTACCAGCTGAGCCACAGGGGAAGCCCTACCTACAAGTGCGTGAACACTATTAAAAAAGCGCGTACCCACACACCTGCCACCCTCTTTTCAAAGGTAAACAATCTGAGGCCCTGAACGATTCCCTGGAGTTCAACCAAATCATTAATTAACATTTCCCCTCTGTGATCCCAGCTGATACAAATGATAGTCTACTGCAGGTGGGGGCAGGGAAATTTTGAGGCAGTTATTACCAGCACTGCAGTGTCATTAGGAACAGGAGGATGCCAGTCACCTTCAGTGGTACATGCTAAGTGAACATGCCAGGAACTGTACTAAGAACCTAAAAGGCATTAGGTTTCACCTTTCCACCCGAGCTTTCCCCTAAGGAGCATTCTCACCACTGACAGCTGAGGAAGTTGAGGCTCAGAGCAGGTATAGATAACTTTCCCTCCATCACACGGTCAGCAGGCAGTCAGCCAAGACTGGAACCACAGTTTGTCCGACTCCTCAGCAGGAGTTCTTGGCCACTGGCTACACCTCACTGGTGGGAAGCCACTGGAACCAAGCAAGCAAGTTGCCAAGCATGTGGGCCAGCAAAGCAAAGCGATGGGCACTGAGGAAGAAGGCGGCGTCGTGAAGTCGCCCACCCCACACTCTACTGAGTCCACACACAAGGCCCCGCAGGCCCTGGCGAACCCGCAGACCGCCAGGACGGTGCGATGGGCACTGAGGAAGAAGGCGGCGTCGTGAAGTCGCTCACCCCACACTCTACTGAGTCCACACACAAGGCCCCGCAGGCCCTGGCGAACCCGCAGACCGCCAGGACGGTGCCCACAGGCTGCGGGAAGGAGAGCGCTTCAGCGGGCGGCACAGAGTCTCGGGGGTAATAACTGAAAAGTGCTCTGACGGTGGAGAGAAAGGGGCTGTGACAAGAATGGCTACTTCAAATCGGATGGGCAGGGAGGCTCCTCCAAGAAGGAAAGGGACCTTCAGAGACGGAGAAAATCTGGACACTGAGAGGCCTCTCCGGGCAGCAGGACAGTTGCTGCCCACGGGCAGGTGGACCAAATCACAGCAGCAGCACCTAACACTCACCCAGCATTGACCAAGCGCCAGCCACTGTCATACGCGATCGTTGCATAGCAGATTAACACTGTATGTATTAACTCATTTCATCGTCAAAATATCCAAACGAGGTAGGTAACTTTATCCTCTTTTTTATAAAAGGAAAAACTGAGGCACCCAGAGGTTAAAGACTTTGACCAAGACCCCACCTCTGTCAAGCAGTGGACAGCTAAGACTTGGTCCGGAACGTCTGGGCTCCAGACCCCCTGCTTTCAGTGATGACACCGTATCCACTCCCCACCCTTACTCAGTGAGCCCAACCTGACTGAGGCTGATGCTGTGTCTGTAGCTGCTGATGCTCCCCCAACTCCTGCCAGGTCCCAGAAAACTTACAGCAGCTGTACATGGCTTAAAAGCAGCCTTCTAAAGAGAACTCTAATTTGAAAAGATACAGGCAGCACGTATTCATGGCTGCACTGTTTACAATAGCCAAGACATGGAAACAAATGTCCATCAACAGATGAATGGATAAAGTAGACGGAGACACACACACACACACACACACACACACACAATGGAATATTACTCATCCATAAAAAAGAAAGAATGCCATTTGCAGCAACATGGATGGACATCGAGATTACCACCCTAAGAGAAGAAAGTCACACCAAGACAAATATCAAATGATATCAATTATATGTGGAATCTAACATTAGTAACACAAATTAATTTATTTACAAAACAAAAACAGACTCACAGACATAAAAAACAAATTTATGGTTACAGTGACTGCAGCCATGAAATTAAAAGACGCTTACTCCTCGGAAGGAAAGTTATGACCAACCTAGATAGCATATTCAAAAGCAGAGACACCACTTTGCCAACAAAGGTCCATCTAGTCAAGGCTATGGTTTTTCCAGTGGTCATGTATGGATGTGAGAGTTGGACTGTGAAGAAAGCTGAGCACTGAAGAATTGATACTTTTGAACTGTGGTGTTGGAGAAGACTCTTGAGAGTTCTTTGGATTGCAAGGAGATCCAACCAGTCCATTCTAAAGGAGATCAGTCCTGAGTGTTCATTGGAAGGACTGATGCTGAAGCTGAAACTCCAATACTTTGGCCACCTCATGCGAAGAGTTGACTCATTGGAAAAGACTCTGATGCTGGGAGGGATTGGGGGCAGGAGGAGAAGGGGATGACAGAGGATGAGATGGCTGGATGGCATCACCGACTCGATGGACGTGAGTTTAGGTATACTCCGGGAGTTGGTGATGCACAGGGAGGCCTGGCGTGCTGCGATTCATGGGGTCGCAAAGAGTCAGACATGACTGAGCGACTGAACTGAACTGAAGGGGAAAGGTGGGAAGGAGGGATAAATTCAGAGTTTGGAATTAGCAGATACACACTACTATAAATAAAACAGATAAACAACAAGGTCCTACTATATAGCACAAGAAACTATATTTGATACCTCATAATAACCTATAGTGGAAAAGAATCTGAAAAAGGATATATACATATAAGTGAATCACCTTGCTGCACACCTGAAACTAACACAACATTGTAAATCAACTGTACCTCAATAAAGAGTAGTGGCCTCCTGAGTTTGTCTCTCCTGGGGTCCCCAGCACGCCATGTGGGACTCCCTCCCTTCCTGCTCCCATGCTCCATCAACTCAAAGGGAAATAAAACAATTATCAGTCATCTTCCCTCTCCCAGCTTCCCACCAAACCAAAAGAGGACATAAAATGACAACTGCTCAGGAATACAGGATCAGATTGTCCAGACTTCTAAAGGGACGCCCCTTACGCCCCCTCCTTCTCACCTTTCCAGACTCTTAAAGGAACGCCAGATGGGGTTGGATTGAGAAACTGTGGGTTACTAGTACATCTTGACCTCTGAACGCAAAGAGCCAGGCCAAAAAGGAATAAAGGAAGGTGATGTCCACTTGGGCTCTCTGCCCATACATGCACCAGAGCAGCCATCCCTGGACATTTCCAGAATCCTGGACCTCAGACTCAACAACTACAAGGGCCTCTCCATCTGCACCCTTTCAGTATCCTGGGACAACTGCCTTGGAGGTAGAATGGCACAGGCACCCATCATCTGACATGAGGGATGAAGTCCTTGGGTTTCCCTGGTGGATCAGCGGTAAAGAATCTGCCTGCAATGCAGGAGACCCGGGTTCGATCCCTGAGTCAGGAAGATCCCCTGGAGAAGGGCATGGCAACCCACTCCAGTATTCTTGCCTGGAGAACCCCACGGACAAAGGAGCCTGGTGGGCTACAGTCTATAGGGTCACAGAGAGTTGGTCATGACTGAAGTGACGGAGCACATGAGCACACGTGAAGTCCTCAGGAAGAATTAAGATGGAGTAAGTTCTGCAAACTACTAGGTATGGACTGTACCAGGTTTAGAAGACTGTGGTTGTTTCAGATGATCTCATCAGTGAATAAGGCAGTACCAACAGGCAGCATGTCCTGCAGCTGAACTACACTAAGGAAACAGAGGCAGAAGTTCAGCTCAGAGCCATACAGTTCAAGCTGGCTTCTGGGTGAGGGTCAGAATGGGGGACTCAACAGCATCTAAGTGAGGAGAGGACCAAGAGGAATTCCCACACCCACTCTGTTGGAAAACACTAAACCAGAGACTCCTCTTTGATCAAGAGCACACACACAAAAACTGGTAATGTATTTATAAAAACCTCTAAAACCAATCAGAACACGATCATAACTAAAAATTCTCAGGAACATTACACTAGAAGTACTACTGTATATTTCTGGATAGCATTTGTGTTGTGATTTCAAAGACTATAGAAAATATGACCTCTTTTTTAAAAAGAGTAAGGAAAAAGGAAAAAAGATAAATGATGATGATGAAATCAATAGGTTGAGAAGGGAACTGAAATGAAAGAAGACTCATTTACATAAGAAAGAATGTAAGGAAGCCAAAGGAAAAAAATGCCAGCAAAGAAATAAAATTCCCACTGGAACCAGGAAAGGACAGAGCCAACAAGCAGAAAATCAAATCAGTGATGTAGACAACATACTCGAAACACTCTTCAAGAATGCAGAAGAAAAGGACACAGAGCTTTTTTAAAGAAAATATTGAGGAAAATGAGAGTAGACATATAGGAGGGTTAACAGAGATCCAAGAAATGTAAGCCTGGCAAAAAGAAAAAAATCAAAATAAGACAAGAACACTAACAAGGAATAACAAGAGACATCTCTGTATCTTGAGTCTGCATGTCAAAAAAAGATCTCTTTTAGGGGAAGCAAAGGTTGAGAATAAATCAGCTTAATTTCTATTTTTGCAAACTTTCTTGATTTCAAAAAGTTAAACTCCCCAACTCACACCCCAGCCTTCCTCCATCCAAAATGGTACACAAGTTGAAAGCATAAATAATGTGAACTTAAGAAGTCTAACACCAGTCAAGTGGACCTTCAGCTGAGAAGGAAGGAAGAAGACATCTTGTTCGTTAGGGCACAAAATAAAAAATAAACCATTTTTTTAAAAAAAAGAGTCTGGAGGATCTCATAATGCCAGAAAATAAGATAGGGTTTAATCAATCAATAAAGCCCAACTGATGAGGAAATGCCAAAGAAGCCAACTGAAACTGAAAGAGTGCCCAGTGGCTGGAACAGTTTGAAAAAAGCAAATAGTGGTAGTACTACATTCATAACCTAAAAGAATGAAATAAATACCCATGAGGCCACCTGAAATAAATAAGTGAATTAATTATCAGAATTGGTCGCAGGCCAAATCTGGTCCAGGGTCTGTTTTTAAGAACATACCACACCCACTCATTTATGTATTAACTATGGCTGCTTCATGCTACAAGGGCAGTTAGTTGTCTAACAGAAACTGTGTGGCCCACAAAGCCCCAAATAATTGCTATCTGGTCCACTGCACAAAATGTTTGCTGATTCTGAACTAAACAAGTGGAGGATAAGGGACAAATATTCCTCATAGAACAATTTGAAATAATAAATGTAAAAAGAATAAGGGAAATAGAAAAATCATCATTAGAGCACCACAGTAATAATTGCTACAAACAAGATCCACAGATGGATGCTAAAATTAGTGGGTAAAATTTTAAAGAGAAACAGGATATCTGCATAGCCTGAAAATATTTCCCCCAACTACCACAGCAGTTTTAACAGCCCTCCAATTAAACCACTCCCCCCAAAAAAAGTATGCAAAGAAAAAAGAGTAACTATACAGTGCAGAAACCTGGCCCACATCAGTGATCAAGGTTACATCACCTGTGATAAATCATGTTGATGCCACATAAGTCTGATCTGATTCACTGAGAAGAATTCCACTTATTCTCTGTGGAATAATCCCCCAAAACCCATAACCTATTGATTAAACAGCAGACAAATCCAACCTGAGGGAACTCTACAACATACTTGACCAGTATCCTAGAGAAGTGTCAAGGTTACAAAATATAAAAAGACCAAAATATGGCCTTAGATGGACGTGACTGAGGGAGAGCAGTAACTAAGTACAACGTGGTATCCTGGACTGGATCCTGAAGCAGAAAAAGACACTCATGGAAAACACGGCTGTGCTGTGCTTAGTTGCTCAGTCGTGTCCGACTCTGCGACCTCATGGACTGTAGCCCTCTTGGCTCTTCTGTCCACGGGGATTCTCCAGGAAAGAATACTGGAGTGGGTAACCATTCCCTCCTCCAGGGGATCTTCTCAACCCAGGAATTGAACCCAGGTCTCCCGCTTTGCAGGTAGAGTCTTTACCATCTGAGCCACCAGGGAAGCCCAAGAATACTGGAGTGAGTAACCTATCCCTAAACTAGTGAAATCCTGAGAGTCTGAAGGTTAGTTTACAGTGTAACACCAATGCTCATTTCTTAGTTGTTATAAATGCACATGGTGTAAGATATAAATAATTATGAAAACTGGTTAATGGGTATATGGAAACTCTGTACTATAGATTTGTGAAAATCTATAATTATTTCAAGCCTGTTTTTAAGTACAGTTGCAGGTTACACTAAAACTTTAAAAAGCGTCCAAATAATGGTAACAACAATCATAAAACCTAACAATTTCAAGTACTCATTATATACACTTATTCACTTAGTGAGAAAAGTTAAGAGAAATAACAAAAATATATTAGGCAAGATCAAATTTTGTAAAGAATATCAAAGTAAAATGTGAGGAGCAAAAACACATTAAATAGGAAGGAAGTTTTTTTTAATTAAAAAATACTAAATACATAATAGTCATGAATTTTTCTGTGTCAGATGGCAGATCAAAAAGTAACTTTTAAAAATTCAACAGAAAACTGGTAGAAATAATCTGAACTGAAAAACTTAAACTCAATACTTTCAGGCTAAAATAGATCAAGCAGATGAAAAACATGGACATAAAGAATCTGATGTATAAATATGATGGTTGATCAAGTAAATATTGCATATATTTGAATGAACACAAACTTTTAACTGCATAATTTGTAAACAAAATAAACTTGACAAAATTTCAAGAAAACCATCCACAGAACACATCAAAATCAATTAAATACTAAAATATCAGAGGAAAAATCCTCTAATGAATGTCAAAAAGAAGGTATTTATGAACTATGATCTGTAAATACACAAAATGCTAATATACTAGATAAGACATTTAAAAAATAAGTCCCAATCACTTATAAGTGAAACAATGGCCCTAAGTAACCATCAAATAAAGAGCTAAGAAAATAACTACAGTAACAATTTTTTTAAAAATCAAAAAAATGGGGACACAGAAAATCAACAGTTGGGCAGCAGAAGGAAAGAAGGAAGGAGTTAGACATCTGCCCTGAGTAATCAGGGAGAGAAACACACTCTCCTGGGAAGAAAGAGAAAGGCATAAATATCAAAGTAGAAATTAGTAAACCAGAAAATGTAAAAAGGCTGCACTCATTGACATTCAGAAACTGATTCTTGAAATAAAGAGCAAAAAATGGAAGAGTAGGCAGCCCTGAGGGCTTGTTTCTCTACAGAAACACTGAAAAAATCCAGCAAAACATCAGAATCAATTTTTCTAGAATTCTGGAAAACACGGTTTGTAACAACCAAACTGAATGGTGAATCAAGAAAAACCCAACTCAAAAAGTAGGAAAGGTTTTTTTGTCATTTTTTTACCTTACCCTTGCCCCACCCATTCCCCAGCTCAGCAGCGGTCTTAAATAAAGCAGCCCACATTCCCAATATAGAACCATGGTCCTTGGTTCTGGAAGGAGCAGAGCAAACCTTTCCTTCAAAGAATTGTGTTTGTTCTAACCTGTCTAGGGGCTACATGAAGAACTGACATAAGCACTTGTTTTTATTTTGCTTGAAACTTATTCAGGTTGGTAAAACATTTATGCAGACTAATTCTTTCAGAACAATGTAAGATTGCAACATCGGCTGCCAACTGGGACAAAAGAATACAGTTGAGAAAACAAAGTACAAAGTCCTGGGAAGAAAAGATGGAGAGTTTTCTTGGGAAGTTAAGGCACTCAAAAAACCCTGACTGTA
>NW_011494867.1:6819469-6869191 GCF_000754665.1 Bison bison bison
TTTCTTCCTTCTTTCTTCCCTCCCTCCCTCCCTCAATTCCTCTCTTCTTCTTTTATTTCCGTTCTTTGTTAACTTCTCCTGGCATGCAAGGAAATCTGTCACAACTGCCTTAACATATGCTAAAGGAACAGATTTCATAAACCATCCATGATGAAGAATACAGACTTTATAAAAACTGTTTAGAAAAGCCTCTAAACAACTAGCAAGAGTCCACAATGAGCAACAAAACAAATCCTTAGAAGTGAGGAAAGCCTACTTTCCAGAGTTACCACATTATAATATTCAAACTGTCTATTCTTCAACAAAAATTATGAAACATTCAAAGAAACAAGAAATATGACCATTCACAAAATAAATTAACAGAAATCTTCCCTAAGGAAGGAAAGATATTGGACTCACTAGACAAAGGCTTTGCATCAACAGTCTTAAGTAGGCTCAAAGAGGTAGAGAAAACTATGGACAAAGAGTTAAACTAAGCCAGGACAGCAATGGCTTAACAAATAGAAAAATCAAAAAAGACACAGAAATTATAAAAAAAGAACCTAAGAAATGTGGGAGACAAAAAGCACAACGACATAAATGAAAAATTCATTAGAGAGTTTCAGTAGAGAATGTGCACAAGCAGAAGAAATAGTTGGCAAATTTGAAGATAATTCAACTTAAACTGTCCAGTCTGAGAAGCACAAATTAAAAAAATAAAGGAAAATAAACAGAGCCCAAGAAACCTGTGGAACACCATTAAGAGTAATAATATACACACATAACGGGAGTTCCATAAGGAAATTCCAGCTCACTGCTTTACAACTAGAAGAACAACAAAAATCCAGACAAACCCATGTTCATAACTTGCCTAGAACTCACCACACAATAGATATTGAGGGAAAAACAACTTAGCCCCAAATCTCAGGTGTTTGTAGAAGGAGACTGAATTTGATCAGTGATGAATCAGAGACTGAATTCGATCACCTCAAGTGATGCCACTAGTCACCAGCTCTAATGGAAAAGATGAACAATGCAGAATCAGAGAGAAAAACTCAGTGGATACAAGGAAATTACAAGCAAGGATAGAAGGAAATAATCAAGCAAAAGTGCTAGAAATCAACAAAATAATAAGAGATCAGATAGACTGATCAGTAGATTTAACAAAGCTGAGGGAGGAAATCAGAAAACTTGAAGGTAAGTCAATAGAAATTAACAAAATTGGAACACAAAGAAAAAAAATAAGGGAAAAAAACAGGGCATCTAAGAATGATATAAAATAGTCTGACACACATGTCAGTGGAATCCCGGAGGAAAAGAAAGGGTAAATAGGCAGAATAAATATTTGAAAAACGAATAGTCAAAGTTTATCAAACTTGACGAGAGTATCAAACCACTAATCCAACAGTTCAGAAAACACTGAGCAACATAAATACTACCCCCTCCATACCCAAAAGAAAGCAATATAATACAAAGCAATATACCAACTTGTATCATATTGAAACTGCAAAAAAATACAATCAGAAAATCTTGTACTCAGTACAAAAGAGACATATTTCATACCAAGGAACAAAAATAAGCATTACAGTGAAAAAAGTAAAGTGTTAGTTGCTCAGTTATGTCCGACTCTTTGTGACCCCATGGACTGTAGCCCACCAGGCTCCTTTGTCCACAGGACTTTCCAGAATACTGGAATAGATTGCATTTCCTTCTCCAGGAAATCTTCCCAACCCAGGATTCAACCTGGGTCTCTTGCACTGCAGGCAAATTCTTTACCATCTGAGCCATTTCAGACTTCTTATCAAAAGCCATGCATGATAGCACAGTAAAATAACCTCTTAAAGGTGATGGAAAAAAAATGATGGTCAATCAAGAACTTGATACCAAGCCAAAGTATCTTTGAAAGATGAAAAAGGAAGAATTTATCAGAAAAAAACTAGGGAATGAATCTCCAGCAGACCTATTCTACAAAAAATGTTAAAGGACTTTCTCAGATAGAAGGAATATAATCACTAGACAGAAACTTGGATCTACGCAAAGAAATACAGAGCCCTGGAAATAGGATACATGAAAGTAAATTCCTTACCTTGAATTGCTCTAAAGTTAAATGACTATCTCAAGTAAAAAGAGCAGCAATGCACTGTGTGTTCATGGCGTATGTACAAGTAATATGTATGACAACGATAGGACAAAGGCAGAAGGAAAATAAGAATATCTTATTGTAAGGTCATTAAACTGCAATGAAGCAGGGTAAGTTATATAAAAGTAAACTGAGTAAAGACATAGAATGCAAACTTTAGTGCAAGTAGTTTTATAAATAAACAAGAGATATAAATAATTGCCAAAGAATTGATGCTTTTGAACTGTGGTGTGGGAGAAGACTCGAGAGTCCCTTGGACTGCAAGGAGATCCAACCAGTCCATCCTAAAGGAAATCAGTCCTGAATATTCATTGGAAGGACTGATGCTGAAGCTGAAACTCCAATACTTTGGCCACCTGATGCAAAGAACTGACTCATTGGAAAAGACCCTGATGCTGAGAAAGAT
This sequence comes from Bison bison bison, assembly GCF_000754665.1. NCBI lineage: Eukaryota > Metazoa > Chordata > Mammalia > Artiodactyla > Bovidae > Bison > Bison bison. The sequence continues at coordinate 6,821,995 of NW_011494867.1, forward strand.
TGAGGGCAGGAGAAGAAGTGGATGACAGAGGATGAGATGGTTAAATGGCATCACCAACTCAATGGACATGAGTTTGAGTAAACTCCAGGAGTTGGTGATGGACAAGGAGGCCTGGCGTGCTGCAGTCCATGGGGTCACAAAGAGTTGGACACGACTGAGTGACTGAACTGAACTGATAAATAAGTGCAGAGATAAAAAGAATCATGAGAAATGCTAAAACTTTTTTGAAAATTTTAACCCAAAAGAAGGCAGAAAAGTGAAACAATGGATTAGGTGAACATAAAATAACAATATTTTAATACAATTATATAAGTAATTACATTAGTGCAAAGGGCATAAACATCAAATTAAAAGATAGTATTCAATTTGATCTTAAAAAGTAAGACTCCACTATATGTTGTTTCTAAGTAATCTACTTTCAATCTAAAGACATAGGTTAAAAGTTAAATGATAAGAATATATACTATGAAAAAATTAACAAGGCTTGAGAGTTATATTAATATCAAACAAGTAGAGTTCCAAACAAAGAATATTACTAGAAACAAACAGGAACATCACATAAGAGTCAATTCTCCAAGAATATACAACAATACAAAAGATTTATACACTTAACAACAGTTACAAATATGCAAAGCAAAAACAGAAAACTGGAAGAATTAGACAAATACACAATTATAGTTGGAGACTTCAATATTACTCTCAGTAATTAACAGAATAAGAAAAGATGAAATCAATATGGATACCAAATTCCTTAAAAACACTATGAATCACTTTGACTTAATTGACATTTATTAAAAAAAAAAAACAACACAGAAAATATACATTCCTTTTAAGGGCACATGGAACATTTACCATACTTTAGGCCATAAAGCAAACCCTAAAAAGTTCAAAAGAATGAAAATCATGCAAACTATGTCCTCATAACAAAATTAAACCACAAATTAACTAAAATATATCTGGAAAATCTCACCCCTAATATTTGGAAATGAAAGCACCCACTTCTAAATTATTTCATGGGTCAAATAAGTCTCAAGAGAAGTTATAAAATATTGCAAATTAAATAAACATGAAAATTTTTAATACCACGTATCAAAATTTGCAGGAAGCAGGTAAAATAGTGTTCAAAAGGCAATTCACACCATTACAAGCTGTTATAAGAAGAAAATAAAGATCTAAAATAAATAACCTAAGCTTACACCTTAAGAAACTAGAAAGAAAAGCAAATTAAACTCACAGCTAACATAAGGAAAAATAATAATAATAAAGGCAGGAATAGAAATAAAGGAAATTAAAAACAGTAACAATACAGACAGTATTAATAAAATCAAAAGCTGATTCTTTTAGAGAATGATAAGATTGATAAACTTCTAGCCAGACATAACAGCAAAGAACATGAAAACTCAAGTAACCTATAATAGGAATAAAAGAGTGGACATACTGAGACCCTCAGATAAACATTTAGAGCTGCCCTGATGGCTCAGATGGTAAAGAATCTGCCGACAATCCACGAGGTCCCAGGTTCGATCCCTAGGTCAGGAAGATACCCTGGAGGAGGGAATGACTGGCTACCATACCTCTGCAGTATTCTTGCATGGAGAAGTCCAGGGACAGAGGAGCCTGGCAGACTACATACCCCAACATTTAGGGACTTCCCTGGTGGCTCAGATGGTAAAGACTCTGCCTGCAATGTGGGAGACCCAGGTTCAATCCCTGAGTTGGGAAGATCCCCTGGAGAAGGGATGGCTACCCACTCCATTATTCTTGCCTGGAGAATCCCATGGACAGAGGAGCCTGGTGGGTACACGGGGTCACAAAGAGTTGGACACGACTGAGCAGCTAACACTCTCACTACTTGCATGATGATCCACGGTTGCCAAGGGTTGGGGAGGGAAAAATGAACAGGTGGCACACAGAGAACTTTCAGGGCAGCGAAACTACTGTGTATGATGATGGATATACGTCACTGTACATGTCTTCAAACTCAAAGCATGTACAGCACCAAAATGTAAACAATGTGACAGTGATATATCAATTAAAAAAAAAAAAGACAAATGACAGAATGACAAAATAGTGACATTTATGACAAAACTGTTAATGTCCAAATCCTTTTTCAAAACTTTGAAACCAACAAAAAAATTTAAAACAATAAAAATGGGTAAAGAATCAGAATAAAACATTCAAAGAAATAAAAATGGATATAACATGCAAAAACATGATCAATCTCATCACTAATCAGGGAAAGTAGCAATGGAACAATGAAGAAAACGGACAGAAATAAGGTTGATAATATTCATTAGCAAGAGCGTGGGGAAATGAACAGCCACGTATGCCTTTTATCAGAGTGTAACACCTTTAGTTGTTAGTTTCTAAGTCGTGTTCAACTCTTTTGCGACCCCATGGACTGTAGCCCACCTGGCTCCTCTGTCCATGGGATTTCCCAGACAACTTCCTTCTCCAGGGGATCGTCCCAACCCAGTAATTGAACTTGCATCTCCTGAATTGGCAGGTGGATTCTTTACCACTGAGCCACCAGGGAAGTTTTTGTAATACCCTTAAGAGTAATTTAATAGATACCTATAAAAACTTAAAATGCACAGATAACAGATATCTTAAAATTTATTAACTGCACACACACAGAGCATTTATATTTAGGGTCGTATCCACTAGCTCAGGCCAATGAGCCATGAGCAGAACTGTGTGTCCCCTCTGAACAAAAACACATCATTTCCCGCTTTGTCTACTCCATGCTAGTAACCATGGAAGTATCAAATATTTTTGGTACAGCTAGGATAGTTAATAACTAGACTCCATCATCAGCCTGGGCCCCCATGGGACTGGGTGGAGCTGATCCCCCCCCACCAACCCACCCTGCACTTGAAGCATGAATGAGAAATAACCCTTTGTTGCATCAAACCACTGGAAATAAAAACTGCACAAACCCTTGACCCAGCAATTTGGCTTCTGGGTACCCATCCTGACTATACAACAATGATCAAATAAATTAAAATAGAGCTGCATGCTTTGATACAATAGTATGATTCCATTCATGTTAAAATATGCATATGCAAATGAAGACAGGGCTAGACTATTTCACTGTTAACTGTCTCTAACTATTGTCTAATCCTTAACCATGCTTGGCTCTCAGGCTGGGAGTAGGATCAGGGAAGAGGCATTAAGGGGTTCTTCCCCTTTTATTCAATAGTCTTCTGCACTGCTTAACTTTTTTCAATGCACGCTATTTATATAGTATCTGTGCCACTGTTAAATCAATAAAAATATTTTTAAATTAATGCATTTCCTATACAATCTAAATGACCAGTCAGAAGATATAATGGGAAAACAGCCTATTCCAAAAAGCAACCAGAAAGATTAAATAGCAGAGGTTAACTTTTACAAGAAATATTGAGAAACCATAAGAGGAAAAACCACAAAATCCTGCTGAGGTATTTTAAAGGGCTCAAATGAATGGAGCTATATGTACAATGTTTCTGGGTGGAAAGTCTTAATATATTAAAGATGTCAGATCATAACAAACTGATCGATAAAAATAATGCAGTTACAGTCTAAATCCCAGTAAGTCTATTTACAGAACTGTTCAAAAGGATTCTCAAGTTATCTCTGGGAGAATTAAACAAAAATAGTCAAGAGATTTTGAAAAAGAAGAATAATGAGGTTCTTTCCACAATTATAAAATAAAACCCAATATAAAGTCACAATCACTGTGAGCCAAGTATTTGGGCAAGAAAAAAAAAAATCAAGTGAATAAGGGAGGAAGCCCAGAAACAATCCTTAGTATATTAGGCAATAGAATCTGAAGGGGGGAAAAAGTTGCATCAAAAATTAATGCCAAAAGAGGAACTTCTCCTGGTGGTCCAGTGGCTAAGGCTCCCCCACTCGCAATGCAAGAAGCTCAGGCTGGACCCCTGGCCAGGGAACTAGATCCCACGTGCCACGACTAGGAATTCGCACGTCACACCAAGACGGAAGACTCCGCACGCTGCAGCTAAGACCCGGCGTGGTCAAACAGATGAATGAATAAAATGAGTGCCGGAAAGAAGAATTCTTGGATAAGTGGGACAATTCAATAGACATGAGGTGAGAAACAGCTCCTCACTTCACAACAGAGGGATCAGAGGTTGGTGTTTCTTTAAAAACTAATTCCAGGTGCTTCCAAGAGTCAGAAAGCTGAAAGACACACACACACACCACATACACAGCCGAAAACCTAGAATAAAATGGACGTGGACAGCCATCTGAGTTTTAGTTGAAAGACATTGTATATTTTAAAAGAATAATTTTTTACTCTGAAAAAAACTGTTTATAAAAATAGAAAAAAAAAGTCAAAAGGTACACAATAAAACGGAAAAAAATCAAGAGACATGCAAGAAACATGTCAGATGAAAGCTTAAATAATTACCACATGAAAAGCTCAGGAACATCATTAAGAAAGGTACATAAATAAGCAAAGGGCATGAAGAACTATTCACAGATAGTATATACAAATGGCTATTAAGTATGTAAAAACACTTTAATGAATGAGCAAATCATGTAAATAAAAACAAGAGTGGAATTCTGGTTTTTGATCCGTCAAATTAAAGCTTTTTTCTGAAAATCAATAATGCTTAATGCTGACAAGGGGATGGACCCCTGGATGTACTGTTGTGAAGCGTTACAACTTTCAGAAGACATTTTTACAGTATGTATTAAGAGCCTTAAAGCATCCACATCTTTGACCCAGTCATGCCTCTTCAAGGACTCCAAAAAGTTGGCAAAGCATCACACATGGAAGTATGCGTGAAGTATGTATACATGGAAGCAGACTGAAATCTAAGCCTCTAACAAACAGGTTTAAATGAAACCTGGACTCTCTAAAAAAAAAAAAACAAAACACTGCATCTACAAATAGGTTTTAATGATGTGGGAAAGTGATGAACTATTAAATGGAAAACAAAGATTTTTCATAGCTTCAGGGAATCCTAGATTGTTCCAGTTATGGCCCTTAATAAATAACATCTTTCTGTTCCCACCCCACTTTGCAATGGGATCTCACCCCTCTTCTTATCAAAGGGTGGAGTGTATTTTCCAGCCCTGGAATCCAGAATAGGCTTGTGACTTGCTTTAACCATCAGAATGTGATAGAAGCGATGTCATTCAACTCCAAACTCTAATAAGCCTTAAGAGACACTGGAGCATCTAATTTCACCTCCTTGGCCCACTGCCCTGAGACCACCAGGTCCAGCCTACAGAGAGTGAAAAGACCAGAGGTGCCCAGCCAGCTGCCAGTACCACATGCCGGAAAGGTGGGTGAAGCCATCTTGGACCTTCCATCTCAGCTGCATGAATGAGCCTAAGATACCAACAGAGAACCACCCAACCCACCCACTGAATCATGAGAAACAATCAGCTGTCATTTTCAGCCACTAAGTCTGTAGCTGATGTACCATAATATAAAATTGTATTAGAGAAATAGCTCAATCATGTAGCATAGGACACATGGGAACTTAGACAAAAAGACAAGAAGGAAATACTAATAGAAAGATAAAACCTTAACACATAGAATACATACACTTGGGCAAAAAGAAAAAAGGCTGTTAAGGCTATGTCCAGGGAGTAGGATTTGAGTTTACACCCTTTATATTTATGAATTTCCTTTCATGCACAGGAAACCATATGTACATAGAATTGTGTCTTAAAAATTCATTTATTTCCCCAGACTAGATTGTGAACTCCTTGACGCTAAGTAAAGACTGTGTTTTTCAACTGGGAACCCCAAGGCTTGTCACAGAGCAGGTGAACAACAAATGTTTGAAACATGAAAACATGGAGCACCAGGGCTTCCCTGATTCAAGACTGGGCTGCAGTTCCAAATTGTCTTGCTCCCTGGATTGCTCCTAATGTCCACTGGACCAGATCTGGTGCCCAGGGGTCAATGACCACCCGATCAAGTTGCCCAATGGCAGGTCTCCTGGCCACCCTGCCCTGGCTCAGGCCAAAGGGCCCTCTTGTGGGGTCCTCTAAGGACTGTTCTGGTTACCCTGTTTTATCATATCATTTACAGAATAACCATATAATAATTACCATTATTATTATTTCAGTGAAACACTCCAGGCAGCCAATACTAAAGATAATACTAACTTGTTCACTCAACAAACACTTTATTGAGTGCTTATCACATGCCTTCCCTTATAGCTCAAGAATCCGCTGCAATGCGGATACACTGCAATCGACCCAGTTTGATTTCTGGGTTGGGAAGATCCGCTGGAGAAGGAATAGGCTACCCACTTCAGTATTCCTGGGTTTCCCTTGTGGCTCAACTTGTAAAGAATCTGCCTGCAATGCAGGAGACCTGGCTTCAATCCCTGGGTTGGGAAGATCCCCTTGGAGAAGGCAAAGGCTACCCACTTCAGTATTCTGGCCTGTAGAATTCCATGGACTCCATAGTCCATGGGGTCACAAAGAGTCGGACACGACTGAGTGCCCTTCACTATCACATGCCAGGCACTGTGGTAGACACCAGAGGTTCAGCAGTGAGTAAAGTCAAATGTGGCCCTTTCTCTTGAGCTTATAGTCTAGTGGGAGACAGATACTAGTCAACAGCATCACCAATCAACTCATAATGACACACAGGTAAGTGCACTAAATGTCTGGAAAGAATTCCCTGCTGATCCTAGCTTCCAGAAAACAATGAGCTATCACTGAATTATCAACCTGGAACATGGGACAGCCCCACAGGAAACCATCCCCATTCCACAAGTAATTCGCACGGGTGACAAGAAAGCTTTGGGTTACAGAAAATATGGAGAAGAATGAGGTTGAGGTCTACAGCGTAGACAGGAAAAAGGAAGAGGAGGAATCAAGGGCTGAGGCTGCAGGGAGGAAAACACGCTCAGTCGTGTCCAACTCTTTGCAACCCCATGGACTGTAGCCCACCAGGCTCCTCTGTCCATGGAATTCTCCAGGCAAGAATACTGCAGTGGGTAGCCATTCCCTTCTCAGGGGACCTTCCCAACCCAGAGATGGAACCCAGGTCTCCCACATTGCAGGTAGATTCTTTACCATCTGAATCACCAGGGAAGCCCCCTTAGTTCCCTGTCCAGGGATCAAAGCCACAACCCCTGCATCAGGAGGTGGATTCTTAACCACTGGACCGCCAGGGAAGTCTCCCTGGTTCTATGATTTTAAACGCTCTATCAGAGAAGTAGTCTCATAGAAGCCAGAACACAGTTTCCCCAGGTTAGCTTCACCAAACTACAGATACTTCAGTGGTGTCAATCTAATACCTAAACCTACACTGAAGTCATAATCTTTTCCTTGTTTTTATCAGCTTTGGTGTTTATACAAAATAACCCATTTGCAACAGAACGGCCACACCTAGCCCTCCAGAGAGATAGCCCTGTTCAGTTAGGGGACTCACAGGTCAAGGACTGGTACGTCAAGGGGGCTGTCATGCACGGCACAGTTGTTTCATTGCCATTTACTGGGGAAATTCCAGAGAGACCACTGATGTCTCTTTTGCCACAAGTGTTTTCTATTCCAATACAGTGTCAGGGTGCTGAGAGTATCTAGGTCACCTTGCGATTATCCAGAAAGCAAGGCCAGTGGTTCCTCTTCTGCAGAAGGGCTCAGAAGACCAAATTCCTCATTGGTGGGGCAAAGATGGAGCCTTTCCCTCCCCCATGTTCCTTAGGAAGGTTGTAGGGGATGTTAGGTCATTGGAAAAACCAACATGGGATGGAAGGATGAGGGGAAATGCTCCTTCACCCAATAGGAAATGGAAAAGACACACTTCTTATCTTGGTACAGCCTCATTACTCCCTTATGAGGACACCAACACCATCCCACTTTGAGGATGAGGCTCAGAGAAGATCCACATCAAGAAGAAAACAACCTGTTCCTTGAGAACGCAAAGGGCGTCACTGTACCCAGGAGGCAATCAATAAATATTAGCTGTTAGTCAGACCTCCTCTTAAAAATGAACAAAAAATAAGAGGCATGGTCCTTTTTTCTAAACTTAGAAATGGAAAATACAAGACACTTATTTTGTAGTTCAAATTGTTCCCGGCTCCAAAGTATGAAGACAGAGCAGAGAAGAACCTAGTAATGATGGAATCTGTATTATAAAGTAAAATTGATGCAATCCTTATTTATTATAAAGCAAAATGAGGCAATTACCTATCTACATTCCTATTTTTAAATACAAAGATAAAAACTCTCTTCAGGAAACACAGCGCCTGTTTGCAAATTGAACAGACGCATAAGACACCAGCCCAACAAGAGGAAATACAAACAGAAAAAAGCACAGTGAGTTCTGCTTATAACTTGTTTTGAAAACACAAATTTGTTCCAATGTGATTGATTTGAAGGTACAATTTGAACAGAATGCAAATTTTGTGTTAGCATGTGCACAAGCTTTACCCATTAGAAACACACTAGATGAATGCAGAATCCCACATAAAATATGTATACACACGTATGCGTGTGCACACACACACACACACCCCTCATGCATCTACCAGCAGCCTCAGCTCACCATGTGTGTTATGAGACACAGTGATCCTCAAGCTTCCTCCATTCAGATGACCTCCTTCCAAATTCACAACCCCTCTTCAGCTGCAGACCCTCTCAAACCCACTTCTGCAGGCCAATTTCCAATCACATGTACTGTCTAAGGTACGAGTTTCTTAGGGCTCTCCAGGTGGCACAGTGGTAAAGAATCTGCCTGCCAATGCAGGAGCCGCAGGGTACACGGGTTGGATCCCTGGGTTGGGAAGATCCCCTGGAGGAGGAAATGGCAACCCACTCCAGTATTCTTGCCTGGAGAATCCCATGGACAGAGGAGCCTGGCGGGCTACAGTCCATGTGGCTGCAAAGAGTCGGACATGACTAAGCGACTGAGCACGCATGCACCCGTGTGTTTCTTAACCATTTAACATGTGCAGAACTCTGCTGCCTTCTTTTTTTTGACTGTGTCACTGACAAAGTTTTTGAGTTTTGTGCCCACTTCTATAAACCCTGTGAGTTTTTTGAATCTGGATAGCACAGTGATTTTTAGGGACACCAAAGTCACACTCTAACAGAACTTGCTGTACGTGGAAAAATGTTCTTCCATGGTTGATTTAATTTTTAAAGGAGATACACAGCATTATATTAATAAACTGGCCCAGCCCTTCTTGTGGTCATCTGGCAATATATACCGTTATGCCCATGTCTTTTGACCAAGTAATCCCATTCGAGGAAACATTAAGCACGTTCAACAAGAATTACAGACATAATTTAAGAGGAAAAAGGAGACCAAAGCATGCATTTAAGATGTTCATTGTGAAAGCAGCGTGTGTGTGTGCTATGTCTGTGTGTGCACACGTGTGTGAATGCAAAGCCCTGGAACATTAGAATTACAGACAATATGTAACCAAAAATTAATAGTAAATGACTTTAATATATTGTCTGTTAAATGAAAAAGGAAAACAAATGTATGTAAACTGATTAACAGGATCAAAACAAAGGCTGGGAAAACAATAATATTTGTTTACACAAGTATACACACACAGGCACACAGAGCTGTGTTTTACATTTTTAAAAAGCGAAGTCACCAAGAAGGGTTTTCAATAGGCTAATTTTTCAGTTTTGCTAAAAAATCAGAACTAGTTCTTCACTGCATATCACATACCCAGCACCCTATTTATTTCAAGACGTGAAGAAAGTAATTTGAAATTTTAGTTTTGTGAATACATATTTTTGTACGAGCACCAGTCTGAATCCTGAACTACAGCTGGTTATCTTCAGTCTGTCACTAAAACTAATTTGCAGCCCGCTGCTTGCTGTAAATACGGAAACAATGGTCCCTTCGCAACACGCAAACACACAGGGCAAAACATACCAAGAGAAAGGAAAGGTTTTGCTGAAAGGCTGGCCAGTTGTACAAGGCTCTCAGGCCGACTGTGCTAATGGGAGAAGAAGAGGTGGGAGGGTTTGATCAAGCAGGGTCCTTACCAAGAAGACAATTTTCTGGACACAGCAGATGGCACAACGGGAAGTGAGGGTTTCTCACGTTTAGCACAGAAGGAACCACTCAATGGGTTCCGCAAACTATAAAGTCTGTATCTGGAACCATTCATGTCAGAATCTCTGAATCAGTAAAAATTCTCATGCTGGGAACCAGACGCTGACGACGTGGAGGGAGGTGGGTCAACATGCCTGTGTGCATACCTGGGAGGAGCAGAGATGGGAATACTTTGTGTGTTTAACAGAAAGTTCTGTTTTTATTAACATTTCATGAGTTGGCTTTCCCATACCAAAAAGCTCTCTCCTCTTCTGACCACCTGGGATGCAGAGTAGAAGACAGCACTCACGCTTTGGGTCCTAAGAACTGTGGGGTTTAATCCCATCTGCTTGTTGCATGACCCATCTGCTTGACTTCTCTGAGCCTCCCTTTCCTCTTCAGAAATGTAGAGATAACAGTTTCTCTCTCAAATGTTTGTTCTGAGGATTGAATGTTTTATAAAGCAACACCCCCTGGCTCTGAGAGGGCTTCCCAGGTGGACTGGTTGTAAAGAATCCACCTGCCAATGCAGGAGATTCATGTTTGATCCCTTTGGTCAGGAAGAAGGAAATGGCAGATGGAGAAAGAAATGGCAACCCACTCCAGTGTTCTTGCCTGGAGAATCCCATGGACAGAGGAACGTTGCTGGCTACAGTCCATGGGGTCACAAAGAGCTGGACATGACTGAGCGACGGAGCACACATCGGCACGCTGGCCCTAAGAGGAACCAAGCCAATAGTCATTAAACCTGAAACCTGATATTTCAAGAGACATTCAGACTGCCTCTACTCTTCAACTTGACCCCATGCCTGATGTCCCCAGAAAGAACAAAATGCCCTGACCATATTCAATATGGTACCGAGAGATGGACACCACAACAGGATCTTGAATTATCATTCATCCAACCAACGCCAGATTGGATCAACCATCTTCACTCACTCGATCGCCCAAGCCAAGCGTGTGGGGGATGATGAGGCTGGAAGGTTAAGGGGAGACTGAGTGCAAAGAATTATTCTTCACACTTTAAAAAAAAAGAAAGAAAATATCCAAACCACTGTGATTCAACTGCATGCAATTATGTTGTGTCTGTTTTAAAATAATGCCCCCAAAGTTCTTCCAAAATAACCACTTGGCCACCTGGCGACTGTGCACAAAACCACCAGTGTGAGCGATCGCTGCCTGGTGTCCTCTGTCTGCCCTTGAAATTCTCTCTGACTCATTCATCAGCATCACTGCGATGCAGGTTGCTGGCTCCTCTACATATCAGCTAGCCCCTCATATGTCCCAATGCCTCACCACGGCAGCAAGAAACTGAATACTCGTGTACGTGAACACGGGAAAAACAATCCCACCCCGAGCAGCAGTGGCCCAGGGGCAGCCGTGCCTCCTCCCCACCGCATGGGAGAAGGTGGGTGGCCAGGAAGAGTGGGGGAGGAGGACTCTTGAAGCCTGAGCAGATGCTTGGAGTGAAAAATCATAATGCATAATACCCTCCTTGAAAGGTGTGTATGGTAAGGCAGCCCTGAGCTGCCGTGCCCAGCTCTGGGAGCAAAGGGAAATGGGCAGTGAAAAGAAAATGCAGTTGCTACCAGACACATCTGTTGCCCTTCATCTGATTTATGTGGGATGCACAGCTGGCTCTGTCAGTTTGCTATCCTCTGGGTGCCACAAGCTCAGTGACATCCAGCCCAGGGGCACTGGCCTCCTTGGTAGAAAATGTGGACTTTCTGCCAATACCCAAATGAGGGACGAGCCCGGGAGGCCACTGGATACTGGAAGCCGAGGGCCCTGAGGTCTGGTGGGTGTGCCAGCATTAATAAAGGGCTCAGCTACAGGCTAGAACCTCTCCACAGCCCCCAGCAGCCCTACTCACTACTGCAAGACTACCTCTTCCAGGCAGCGTGTTCCTTGAAGGTGCAGCCGGTGATCTACTAGACTCTGTCTTCTCTTCTCCTCCTGTGGCTCGTAATGCCCTATGCAATTCACTGCACACAGTAGATGCTTAATAAGTGCTAGGAGGATGGGAGATGGTGCAAGGGTGGGCAGAAATGTGGATGGAACCATGGGTGGATGGAGAGCTGCCGGGCCGAACTCAGTCGCTTCAGTTGTGTTCGCCTCTTTGCAACACCATCAACTGTGGCCTGCCAGACTGCTCTATCCATGGGCTTTTTCAAGCAAGAATACTGGAGTGGGTTGCTATGCCCTCCTCCAGAGGATCTTCCTGACTCAAGGACTGAACCTGAGTCTCCTGCGCCTCCTGCATGGCAGGTAGATTCTTTGACTGCTGAGCCACCGGGGACAGGCTAGGGTTTTAAGAGAAGCCAGGAGGGGCTGTGAGTATACCACACTGGGGGGAAATTCTGAAATTGTTCAGGTGACTCAATCAGATTGTCATCTGGAAACATCCAGGAGATGGGCAGCATTTTTTAATTAAATCAAATGGCCATTCAGTTGCCATGGGTCACTATTTAAGATGTGCCATTTGAACCATATTGAGGTTTAACCCAGAGCTCAAAAGATCCCTCTAAACCTCTGATTAGCTTCAGTCAGTCAGTGGAGGATGACCAAGACCTTGACATTTGCTCCACCACCCTGCCTCTATCAATAAAATTTATGGAAGTGACCCTTCTACGCCTAGACCATGAAAGCGCCATTCACCTCCACCGTGCTCTCCTGGGACACGCATTCCTGGAACCCAGCAGCCATGCTGTGAGGAAGCCCAAGAGAGGCCATATGGAGAGACCACACGTGGGTGTTACAGGTGACAACACAGCTCAGGTCCCAGCCAACCAGACATGCAAGCAAAGATGCTTCAGATGATTCCAGTCCCTGGCCATCAAGTCACCCAAACCCTCAGGTCTTCCCAGTGGAGGCCCCAGACACTGGGGAGAGGAGACAAGCCATTCCTAGTTTCCCTGCTTGAATTTCTGACTGCAGAATCCATGAGCATTTTTAAAATGCTTTACATCATGAATTTATGGGGTGGTTTGTTTTACAGCCATGTTAATTGGAAGACCAGACCTGAAATATTAACCCCAAACCCAGACCACTTAGCTCAAGCCTTGACACTGAACCTCAATCCTGTGAGCCCCTAAACTGCAGGAGGGCCCTTTCCTCCTGTAGTCTTAGATACTTTTAGGGGTCTTACTGCATATCATCAATAAAGTAAATAAGTCAAGAGACTGCTGCCCATCTGGCTTGTCACCCACCATGTACACATCTGTTCTGTGGCTCATGCACTAGATCAGACTTCCTTGGACCTGCCATGATTCTGGCTGCTTTAATAGAGTCTGTTACCCTATCTCTGACCCCAGGTCTCTCTGTTCACCCCACTGTTCTGCTTCATAAATCCCAGCATACATCACACACACGCCAACCTGGGAACCCCAAGAAAAAATACCATCTCGCTTTCTACATTCAATCAACTAACCCTGAGGCTCACCCAGGGTTGCCCAGGGAAAGGTAAATTAGCCAAAAGTAGGTTACCACTGCATTGGATCTAAGCTCCAACTTCACAGATGAGATGAAACGTGAACATTTGTAATGTTCCTTCAGTGGACAGACAGATTCCACAGAGCAGCATGGATACGGCGTATCAATCAATCCCACCAGGTAGGAGGTAGCCAGAAGCTCAGAGCAGGCCTAAAGGCACTTGAGACAAAACCCTGAGACAGAAACATCAGCAGACGCAGAGTGGGTGGTTAAGCTCACGCAAATGAGTGGTTACATCTGACTCACCTAGAGGACCAACGGAGGTGAGGCCAGAGTGAGCGTAACCGAAGCACAACACACAGACCCAACCGGGACCTTGGTTCACACCAGGGGGCACAGTGGTTGCAGAGAGCAGGCAGCAGAGAAGAGGAGGTGCTGTGTCTGACCCAGGCCCTGAGGAAGGAGGGACTCACACACACCACGCCCCTGCATCTTGGCACTGGCCTGAGAACACAGGAATCCTTGCGGGACCCCAAGTCACAACCTCTGCACAATCACCAGGGACCCATGACTTGGGAAGACTACAGCCACCCTCAACACCCAAACTAAGCAGCTGTGCAAGGGGAGTAGCTATTCCAACAATCAGAGCATCCACCGTGGTCAGGGAAGCGATAAGTATTCAAGAGACCCGCTGGGGACAGGGAACGGTGAAGAGGGCAGACAAGGCCCTGATCTTGAGGGTTAGCCAGGACACACAGAAGACAGACTGCAGATAAGCATTTAAACTAAATGATTGATTGCAAGTGTGCAAAGAAGAGGATGTGCATGTATATTTGGCGGTGGGGGGGAGGGGTACGCAGTACAGGGCAGGGTGACTCTCTCTCATACACCCGAAATTCCCTGGCATGCAAAATATGGCACGGCTCTTGGAACAGTGTTTCCATGTGATCTGTGGAGACAAAGGAGGCCTGTGCTGAGCAGATCTACTCCTAATAAGCTTCTCACTGGAAAGGCCAGTGGTGCAGGCTAGGACCCACAGAGATGCACAAGGTACCTGGCTCTGCACAAACAAAAGCGTCTGCTGTTTGGCGCCTGCTGGGTGCTTTCCCCACCTCTGCCGCTAAACCACTCAGACGAACCCACAACAGGCGATTATCTCCACTTCACAGATGCAGCAACTGAGGCTCAGAGGGGTGAGATGAGCTGGTCACAAAGCTGACCCAAGAATGCACCCCAAGTCAATCTCACTGCTTTACTGGCCACGTGGAGAGTAAGTAGTGGGCTTTGCTTTGTCATTGCATAAAATTAAGGGACCTAATTTTAAATAAAATGGAATATATAGCACTCATTGTTAATATGATCTGCAAGGAAAACTCACAACCTGTTTAAAGATAGATGGTAAACTCACATAATAGATACAACAGTGATAACCTGTGGCTACCACGACACTGATCACCTCATACGCATGATTCCATTTAATCCTCACATCACCCCCTGGGAGAGACCATCGTACCTGATTTACAGATGTGGGAACTGAGGCTTTCAGAGCTACAGTGCTTACTTAAGGGTCAAGAGTTGAACTTGAGCCTATCCTCTCCAGGGCCTAATATCACCTGACCATCTTGACCAGCACTGACTTACTGCTCCCAGGCAAGCCGGCCAGGATGGTGGCCAGACTCGGGAATAGGACTGGTCACTATGGGGAAAGGACGCAGCCAAAGGAGCTGGACATCCAGTCTGGCCAACGTGACCTGACACCCCAGGCTCCAGTGGCAGGTGTGGTGGGGGGGGTGGGGGTCACAGGATGGAAAATCCAGAACAGGGCACTGGCAGGAGCCTCAGGAAAGCCTGCTCAGGTTAGAGGGTCCCAGCAGCCAGGCCTTGGTGGGAGACAGAAGCCAGGAACTGACCAGAGGCAGGGAAGGCCTGGACCTGGACAAACAGGGAAGGATGAAGGACTTAGGGCCAGGGAAGAAGGCAGCAGTCCAGGCACAGTGCTCTTGGCAACAAGACCAGAGTTGTCAGAGCTAGGGCATGAGCCCTGGCCTTGATGCCGCAATGCTCCCTGGGAACTGGGCAGGAGTCCCTGGGGCTCCCAAGGGACTGCTTGGATGAGAACAACACTCATCCATCCTTCTGATAAGTACTGATGGAGCACGTGACGTGTCTCTGGCCCAGGCCAGGCCCTAAAAATGGAGCCCTGAACAAGACAGACACAGCTCTTGCCTCCTGTGAACTTGAAGTCTAGGCAGTGTTTCTCAAACTAGAGTCTGGGGACCCTCTGGGGTCTTTGGTTTAAAAAAATGCAGATTCCTGGGCCATACCCCAGAAGGAGGTTAGAAGCAGGAGCCTGTGTGGCCTTGAGTAAGCCATCTAACTTCTTAGAGCTTCAGGTTCCCCATTAGTAACTGGGAAATAAGCCTGGCTCGTGGGTTGCTGTATTAAATGTACTCAGCATACAGTAGGGATTTAACACAAGCCAGGATCACCAGGACCATCATTGACACCTTCGGCATCACCGTCTCGGAATACAGTCTACGAGACTTCATTTGAACAAGACCACTAGTCACTGGCATGCGCTAAATTTCAAGAATCTCCGCATTGTTTTCAGCTCTGCAGGCAGTTCCTGCTTTTCCAAGATGGGGACCAGCCAACAACCCAAAATTGAGACAAACAAGTATCTGCACTGGAGACCACATGGAGGAAAACAAGGTCACCTGGGGACCCCAGTTCTGAGCCCCTGCGTGCTGCTGTCTCTCCTAGGAGCCCAGACACAGTGACAGGAAGCCAGGGAGGCCGTCACCGGCCAGCTTCACGCTGTGCAGTCACGGGGACAGGAAGCACCTTGCTCTCAGCTTGCGTCTGTCTGCGCAGAGACGGTGACTCGGGCCGGGGGAACCCGAGGAGTCTCCGAGTCTGCTCTGGCCACCTCTTTCTGGCCCCAGCCCGCCTCCCCTGGCATCACTGTGGTGAAGCCCCATGGATTCACGAGGCGTTTCAAGAGCATCACAGATATTCCCTGTGCTGGGTCATCTCCCAACAATGTCCCTGCTTCCCACACCCTGACATTTTAAAGCTATTACAGAGCAAAACAACACACAGGCAGAAACAGGCAGGTCACGAATGAGGGTGTAAAGAAAGGGGAATTCAGGTTTTCCCCAAGGGCTCTGAAGCTATGCAATATTCCCACCAACTGAGGAGATATTCGCCCTGGAATATCTCCCCCTACCTCCACCTCGACCTGCCACTTACCCTCCCTGTGGACATACCGGATTCCATGTTGGACCCTGTACACCACAGTCACCTGAACTCTTAATGCCAGAGACCAAAAGAAGCAAGGAGACAGAAACAAGGAACGAGGCTTGCCCGTGCAGAGGCGATGCCAATTCCCACCATGTTCATGAAAGACCCCCACTGAGTGCCCAATGACCAGGCAGTGCAAATTTACCCGTGCACAACACCCCCGATGAACCTTGTCATTTTCATCTGATCCCAACAACAGGAAGCACCCTGGCAATGAGTGTGCACTCTTCTGACAAAGCAAGGAGCATGATGCCCTGCTGGCAGTCTTGAGACTCTGAGGGACTTTGCTTGGTGGGGCCCTACTCTCTACCCAAACCTTCAACCTGGCTTCTGAAACAGTTGTTGCTGTGGGGAACACACTTCTGGTATTTCTACCTGAGACTCAGGACGCATTCTCCTCCGGGACCAATGTATTATACAAATGTGGGAGGCCGACTCGCTGCTCTGATGAGTAGAGTAACCCTGCAGCTTTAGCTGGAGGCAGACTTCGGTGGGCTGGCCTGGGAATCCAACTTGTGATATGGTTTCTGGTTTAAAATTAAACCCCAAGGGCCCAACCACTTCAGAAATTGAGTGTGTGTGGTTGCTTAAAGGCTTTCTTTAGAGTCACCGGTGGGGTAACTTATCTTAAATAAGAAAATGGACTAAAATAGCCAGAGAGAACCCACATCACATCATTACGGGGAAGTGGCTACAGAGATGATGCTTCAGCCTGAAGAGACACTAAACATGGTGAGCACACTTCCGCTGAGACCCCCGGGAAATGTCACCTCCTCCCAAGCAGTCTGGGGCTTCCTCTAAACCCCACGCAGTGTCTCCCACGCATGGCCAAGACAAGGAGGGACAGTACATGAACACGAGAAGAAGCCCCCAGGACAACAGCACCCAGACGACCCATCGCTGCTGTTCTCCAGCTGTCTCTCGTGCCTGCCAGGCCCCTGAGAAACACTGCACCTATGATAACGCATCAACTCCCTGCTGTTCCCATTTGACAGGTGAGCAAACTGAGGCTCAGGAAAATCAAGGCATCTGCCCAAAGTCATAGAGCTAACACTTGCTGGAGCCTGGATTTGAACCCAAAACTATCTGAGCTCCTTCCCAAGACCCTGAGCAAGTCTGAGTGGAGAAACGCTGCCCTGCAGGAGAGTCCTTCTGTCGGGGCTGCCAGGGTAGGTGGTGGTGAGGACTGGCCACACTGCTCCTACAGCTGTGAGCTCTTCCTTGTCCAAGAGGCTCACACTCAGCCTGTGCATCTGTGGCCCCCTTCTGCTAGGCAGGTTTATCATCTAACATACAACCCACTTGGAGGAGGGCGTGGCAACCCACTCCAGTATTCTTGCCTAGAGAATCTCACGGACAGAGGAGGCTAGCAGGCTATGGTCCATGAGGTCGCAGAGAGTCAGATATGACTGAGCAACTAAGCACATATAACCCACTATATTTCACTGAGTCTAAAACACACACAATTTTCCATGCTATCGTTTCTGCAACCAGGATTAAAATCAAGGGTGCCGTGACCCCATCCTGCCACAGGGCAAGGACCTCTGACCTGCCAGGGTCAGCAGGAGCACTGTATATCCATCCTCTGGCCCTGTGCGTCATGGTACCCGTTTCAGGTACCTGCTTAGACTTACTGTCTGCCTCAGCGCATTTAGGCGTGTGGCATGGGTCCAGGAATTCCTAGAGAGCGGAAAAGTGGCCTGGAGAGCCATCTCAGGCCATCTCCTCTTAAGAGCTGTTTCTCTCTACACAAAGGCTGCATTCCCTGCGCATGGCCGGACAGCAGGGAACTCTGCCCAGAAGGGTTGTATTAATTAATCCCTGGCCTGGTGTCAAGTCCAGCTTTGGCCTCACAGCCCCAAGAAACTAAGCCGAACATCCAGTTTACAGTTTGCATTCTGTGTGTGGCTGACTCTGAGGCTGGGAGATGAGACCTTAACTTCAACTGCTTCTGCAACCCAGACTTCCTACGTGCAAACCCTGAGTGTAAGAATGCAATGTGGTCCCAGCAGAACTTCCTCAGAAGGGCCACCATGCTCCAGCTGCTCTGATCCCCCTGGAGGACCATGTGGGACAAGTATCATCCCCCACACTGACTTTATCTCAACAAATCCTCCTTCCTCACAAATCCCACAAGTCATTCCCATCCCTTCCTTGGGACAGGGGTCATCAAGCCACAGCCTGCCAATCTGGCCCACTATTTGTTCTTATAAATAAAGTTTTATTGATAACACCACCACACCCATTTTTTACATATTGTCTTCCTGCGGCTACTTGCCAGTCTTGAGAGCGGACCTGAGTAGTGGACAGAGATAAAATGGCCCAAAAAGCCAGAAATACTTTTCCTCTGGCCCTTTTTCCAACTCTTAACAAAACGAAAAAGAATAAAAGGAGGAGGAAACTTAAAGAAATTATTTATGTGCTCCTGTCATAAGACTCTTTTCTTGACTGTTATTTTCTATTATTATTAGGGTTATTTCTCTCAAAGAACAAATCTGTTTTAAAACCATGGCGAATTAAAAAAAAAAAAAACACCTTGGTGATATCCCACTTCATACTGGATGAAGATCCAGATTTATTAGTATGGCCCATACAGCCCCATAACACCCTCTCTCTGCCTATTTCAAACACACACACACTCACACACACA
The DNA here is from genome assembly GCF_000754665.1 of Bison bison bison. Taxonomy (NCBI): domain Eukaryota; kingdom Metazoa; phylum Chordata; class Mammalia; order Artiodactyla; family Bovidae; genus Bison; species Bison bison. The sequence goes on from NW_011494867.1 coordinate 6,841,419, forward strand.
CACACCATGAAATATTGCAGTGTACCTTAGCTATAGTACAGACGTTGTTTTATGAAGCTTTTGTTCACATGTATATACATACACACGTATATGAATTCACTCTCAGATCTACCCACTTCTCTGCATCACCAGGTCACAAAACCTCTCACCCAGACCTGCGCTGCAGACACCTGCTCCTCCTGCTTCCAGTCCTCACCCTCGCCGTGCATTCTGCACATGGTGGTCAGCTCTGAAAGGCCCCATTCTGAAACCCTAAGGTGCTTTCCCACTGCCTGAGGAATAACATCCAGGCTTCTCACCACAGCCTATAGACAAGCACAGTCTGTGGCCAGCCTGCCCCTCTCCTGTACCCACCTCCAGTCTCACTGCCTCCTATGGGGTCCTTGGCCAGCTTCAGCTCTTTTTCATCGCAGCGTCTCTTTGTGGGCATTATCCCCTTGGATACTGGGGTTGAATTAGGCTTAATTAAGTAAATGTTTTACCTTGAATATTCTTAATTCCCATACACTCACCTTTAACACACATGCATGTGCACACACACACACACACACACACACACACACACATGCCTTGCCTCACCTAGTTTAATAAGACTTCCTCAGAACATCTTCCCTGATATCCCAGACAAAATCAGGGATGTATACTCTTAACATTCTTTTCCATCCTTTGCAACACATCACAATGTCATTAGTGATTTGTAAGATTCATGGTGACTGTCCCCTTATACTCCAAGGTGGCAAGCCCCATGTAGCAGGGTCTATGCATGTCCCACCCACCACTGCGTTCCCAGCACAACCTCTGGCCCACAGCAGGTACTCAGGAAACATTTGTTGAATGGCTGAGTCAACAAACTCTCCTTCTACAGTCTGCAGACCTCAACCCACAAATTTCAAATTCTCATGAATTTGAAATGTCTAGGAATTACACTCAGTCACTGGAGCCTAAACTAGATCTGAAGTTCTAGCAGTCCACAAGAAATTCTGGCAACGGGTGTGTTAGACTGACCTGAGAAACCTGAACTCAGGCTGAACTGCAAAATGCTTGGCATATATTGTTCCCAAAAGCCTGCCAGCCCCAGTGTGAGTGGCATGCTTTTGTGACAAGCACGTGCACTGCTATTTAAGAAGAGTGAGATCTGAGTTCTAGATGAGTGAACCTTCATTTGTTCAAATTCTCACTTGTCCTGAACATTCTTGGTGTCACTCTACCCACAGGCTTCTAAGCTCTTTTATCTTCTAAGGTGGGATGACAATTAGTTACTCATTGGCTCTTAAAAGGCCAACTGTGAAATGTTCTTTAGCATATACTCAAACTTCTTCCATTATATATCTGTGAGTCACAAAGAAGCAGTGGTATCTATTTCAAGTTCAAAATTATTTGCTAATCCAAAAAAAAAAGTCAAGTTCAGATGAATTAAGATTGGCCATGAGTTCCAATTATTGAAGCTAATCGATGGGTCCTTGGAAGTTTGGGATATTGTTCTCTGTATTATCATGTGTGTTTGAAATTTTCCACATGAACACTGAAAAATTATTTGATGAGCATTTAGTGACTCAAAGAAATATTCATCCATATATTTGCTCCCAATAATAAACACTTGGTTTTAAAACTGGCAATGGAATGAAGGCATTTGTAAAATAAAGAGACTGATTTTACCACAACAAACAATAATTATATTATGACCCTATCTCCAATTTAATTATAACCCTTTACTAAAATAACAACAAATTATGAATGAATTTCCAATTAGTATGTGTAAAAATAAGTGAAATTCTATTTAAAGCAAGTTTAAAATAACTAAAAACATGACCACAAGTACAGAACTTGACATTCATTATGTATTTACTCAATAAAAGACCAGCTGAGGCATCTTTCTCAAAGAGTAACTATTTTTAGATTAAGCACAAAAAGGATTAAGAATGACTAGGGTTCAGATCTTGGTTCCAATATCATTCTCCAAGAAAAAGTAAAAGGACTCCTTGAAAAAACAGCTGATACTAGGGTTAGGACAGGTAATATACAAAATAAGCCTGGAGCATCTTGTGCTGCCAGAAAGTAAGGAAGTGATAGAAAAAAAAAAATGGAGATATGTCAAAGCCATATCACGAGCCAACCTGAAAGAGCTTCCAGTGGCCAAAACTGGAAAAATTGGAGTAAATAAAATAAGTAATGTAGTAGTGGATTATATCCCAAATTACAAAATAGATGTTCACAAGTCCAATCATGGAAATTAGTACTTAAGTAATTAAACAAATTAGGGAGAAGAGACAAATCTACCACACAGAAGAACTCCAAATAATTCATGTGGATATGCTCCCCTCAAGAAGGTGACTTAACTCCCCACCCTTAGGTGTGGGCTGAACTTAGTGATTTAATTCCAAAGAACAGAGGATAACAAGAGGAAGGGGTACCTTTACAGTGGAAAATCAGACATGGCCTCAGTCCCATGGTCAAGGCCAGCATCAGCAGTGGTAAGTCGTGCTGATGGCATGCATCCTTGATAGGATGAGAAAAGAATGGTACTTTCTCCCTAGGATCTTCCTGGTAAAAACCTATAACCCAAACTAATCATGAGAAAAACATTAAACAAACCCAAACTGAAGGACATTCAACAAAATACCTACCTGGTATTCCTCAAACCAATCAAGGGCATTAGAAATGAGGAGAAACTGTCACAGATCAGAGGAGGCCAAGAAGACATGACAGTTAAATGCAACGTGTTATCCTAGATAGGATCCTGTGCTACATAAAAGAACCACAGAGAATTAGTTCAGCCTAGGCATTAAATACATAATGACCAAATATAAACAACAACAGAGTGGAGGGAGAGAATCAGTATCTGCGTTTGCTACAATATATGATCTAAAATGCCTAGTTTTCAACAACAAAAAAGAATTATGAGACTTGTGAAGAAATGTGAAAGTGTGATGAATAACAGGGCAGAAAAGCAAACAACAGAATCTGTCTTTGAAGGGTCCCAGATATTGGATATAGCAGACAAAGAATTTGAAACAACTGCTATAACAGTGTTCAAAGAATTAAAGGAAACCATGTTTAAAGGAACGTTTGATGACTATAACACATAAAATAGAAAATATCAATTAAGAGATGAAAATCATTTCTTAAAAACAACCAAATGGAATTCTTGAAGTTGAAAAGTAAAATAACCAAATGAAGACGTCATTAACAAGGCTCAAAAACAGATTTGTGTTGGTAGAAGAAAGAGTCCATAAACTTCAAGATAAATCAGTAGAGATTATGCAAACTGAAAACAGAAAGAAAAAAAAAAGAACAGAACTTTAGAGAAATATGAAATACCATTAAAAACAGATATACGCATAATGGAAATACAAGGAGAGGATGAGAAAATATTATTAAAATAAATAATAGCTGAAAATATCTCAAATTTGATGAGGAACACTAGTCTACAAATCCAAGAAGCTAAAAAAAACTCCAAGTAGAATAAGAACAAAGATATCACACCCAGTACATTATAGTCAAATACTGAAAGATGAAGACAAGGAGAAAGTCTTTAAGGCAGTAAGAAAAAAATGACTCATCACATACAAAGGAATTATAAAAAGATTAACAGCAAACTTCTCATCAGAAACAATGGAGACCAGAGGGCAGTGGGGTAACATAGTCAAAGTGCTAAAAGAAAAAACTGTCAACCAAGAATCCGATATCTAGAAAAGATAACTTAAAAAAATCAAAGGCAGAGTAAGGACATTCTAAGACAAACAGAACCTGAAAATATATGTTGTAAAGATAAATAACTAAACTAAGAAAACATATATAAGATATATAACTAACACTCCAATAAAAGAGATTTTAATTTTTAATTATTCAATTAATATAAATGAAGGTGGAAGAAAGGAACAATGTACAAATACGACAAATAGAACACAAACATTACGGTGATAGAAGTAAGCCTGCTGCTGCTGCTAAGTCGCTTCAGTCGTGTCCGACTCTGTGCGACCCCATAGACGGCAGCCCACCAGGCTCCCCCATCCCTGGGATTCTCCAGGCAAGAACACTGGAGTGGGTTGCCATTTCCTTCTCCAATGCATGAAAGTGAAAGTGAAGTTGCTCAGTCGTGTCTGACCCTCAGTGACCCCATGGACTGAAGCCCACCAGGCTCCTCTGTCCATGGGATTTTCCAAGCAAGAGAACTGGAGTGGGGTGCCAGTGCCTTCTCTAAGAAGTAAGCCTACTCATACCAATAACAACATTTCATATAAATAATCTAAATACCCCAAATAAAAAAGATCATCAAATTGGATTAAAAAAATCAAGAACTAACTACACGCTGATGACATGGAACATTTTAGTTTTAATAGAGACACACCAGGGAAAAATCATTCCATAATGATAAAAAGGGTCACTTCTTCAAAAGCACATACACTTAGCATTCAAACTTCAAAACACAAAAAAGAAGTGGAAGGACACATATCCACAATTACTGTCGAAAGCTTAAATAGACTTCTCTTAAAACTTAATGGAACAAGTACACAGTAAATCAGTACATATATAAAATCAGAATTTAGAAAAATCTGAACACTGCTATCAATCAATCTGACCTAGTCGACACTCCATCATTACTTGTGACTCCTGACTAGTACACTCAGCCCTATAACACCATAATAAACATTCTTTCCAAATGCATACAGAACACTTGCTAATAAGGCCCATAGACTGGGACATAAAACAAGTCTCAGGTTAATAACACTAAAGTCACACAAAGAATGATCTCTAACCAAAGCGGAATTAAATTACAAATTAATAACGGAAGGATATCTGGAAAAATCTCTAAATATTTTTAAATTAAGAAATATACTTCTAAACAATACATAGGTCAAGGAAGAAACACAAAGGAAATTAGCATTTTAAACTAAATAAAAATTAAAACAAAATATATCAAATGTGTGGCATGATGCTAAGAACTCTATTGGTAAAGACATAAGGCCTCAAGTTAACCTCATGTTCTTTCTCTAAAAATTAAAACAGAGAACAAATTAAACCAAAAGAAGCAAAATAAAGGAAAGAAGAAGTGAAATTAATGAAAGAAAACAGAAAAATAAGAGAAAAATCAATGAACCCAAAAGATGGTTCAATGAGAAAAAAAAATGGACAAACCTCTATCCAGACTGATAGAGAAAACAAAAGAGATACAAATTCATAATATCCATAACAAGGGAGGTGACATACTACAGATTCTGCAAAGACAAAACTCTTACATTTCTCAGATAACCTAAATAGCTCTACAAAATTGATTTTGTAGCCTAAGATCTTTTCAGAACAGAAACTCAAGTTTTACCAATCATTTACTCCTACCAGCAGTAGTACTTCAGTACAAACTCTCCAGAAACTGAAGAGGACAGAATAATTCCCATCTTGTTCTATAAGGGCAATCTTATCCTGCCACCAAAACTACACGAAGATAGCACAAGAAAAAAAACAAACTAAAGTCAGTCTCCACTATGCACATAAACCCAAAAGTTCAACAATTTTAGTAAATACATCCTGACAATTATATATTATATATCATGACCAAATGAAATTTTATCCTCAGGATACAAGTTGATTTAGCATTCAAATAAATCAACATAATTCACCATATTTCCAAAAAGAACAAAAACCATAAAAAAATTCAATGATCCAGAAAAAAAAATTTGAAAAAGTCTAATATCCACTCTTGAATTTTAAATTTCAGCACATTAAGGACAGAAGATTTCTTCAACTTGCTGAAGTGCATCTACAAACAAACAAACAAAAACAACAACAACAAAAAGACTACATTTAGCTAGCATTGCACCTAATAGTGAAAGAATGAGCACTCGCCCCCTTACATCATGAACAGACAAGACAGAGATGTCTTCTCTCACTACTTCCACTTAACATTTATTGGAGGTTCCATTCAGAAAAAAAAATAAATGTCATCCAGGTGGGAAACAAAGAAGCAACACTGGTTTCCTTCTCAGAAGACACGATTATCTAGGAGATAACTGAATTGAGTCATCCAAAAGAGCTACAAGAACTAGTGAATTTATCAAAGCTGCATGCATGATATAAGATGAATATACAAACACCAATCAGATTGCTATATGCTAGCAATGAACAATCAGAAATTTAATCTTTTTGAAAAATACCATTCACAATAGCATCGAAATATATGAAATACTTAGGAATCAATCTGATAAAAGATTGTTAGACTTAAACACTAGAAACTGCATTATAGAGAAAAATTTAAGAGGACTCTCTTTTAAGTCTTCTTAACAGTCCAGAAATAGACCCACACATATATCAACAACTGACTTTTGACAAAGAGGCATAAGCAACTGAGTAGAGAAATATATATATATATATATACACACACACACACACACACACACATACATACATATATATATATAGTCTTTTCAACATATAGCACTGAAACAATTGGAGAGCCGTATGATGGCTCACAGCTTCCCTGGTAGCTCAGCTGGTAAAGAATTCGCCCGCAATATAGGAGACCCCGGTTCAATCCCTAGGCCAGGAATATCCCCTGCAGAAGGGACAGGCTACCCACTCCAGTCTTCTTGGGCTTCCCTGGTGGCTGAGAAGGTAAAGAATCCACCTGCAATCCGGGAGACCCGGGTGACCCGGGTTAGATCCCTGGGTTGGGAAGATCCCCTGGAGGAGGGCATGGCAGCCCACTCTGGTATTCTTGCCTAGAGAATCCTCATGGACTGGCGGGCTACAGGCCCAGGGGTCACAAAGAGCCAGCCACAACTGAGTGACTAAGCACAGCACGGCACACGGTGGCTCAATCAGTAAAGAATCCACCTGCAATCCGGGAGACCCGGGTGACCTGGGTTAGATCCCTGGGTTGGGAAGATCCCCTGAAGAAGGAAATGGCAGCCTGCTCCAGTATTCTTGTCTTGGAAATCTTATGGACAGAGGAGCCTGGCAGGCTACAGTCCATTGAGTCCCAAGAGTCGGACATGACTTAGCAACAAAACCATCAGTGCATAAGAGAACTTCAAATCACACTTCACACTACATACAGAAGTTAACTCAAAATAGATCACAGACCCAAATGTAAAACCTAGAACTATAAAACTTACATGAGAAAATCCCTGTGAACTTAGATTAGACAAAGATTTTGGTGTTCTTAAATGGAACACCAAAAGTACAGTCCATAAAAGGGAAAAAAGGAAAACACTGGACTTTATCAAAGTTAAAACTTTTGCTCTTTGAAAGAAACCATTAAGAGATTGCAAAGACAAGTTATGGACTGAGAAAAAATATTTTGAAACATATATCTGATAAAGGATTTGTGTCCAGAATAAAGAATTCATAAATATCAATAATAACAAAACAGTCCAATTTTTTTAATGGGTAAAAGACTTGAGTCATCAAAAAAAAGTATGCAGATGGCAAATAAGCACATAAGACTCAACATCATTAGTCATTAAGAAAATGCAAAAAAAAAAAAAGCTAAAAAATTACAAAATTTTTTAAATTAAAAAAAAGAAAATGCAAATTATAACTATAATGAAAAACCATTCAGTTCAGTTCAGTTCGGTCGCTCAGTCGTGTCTGACTCTTTGCGACCCCGTGAACTGCAGCACGCCAGGCCTGCCTGTCCATCACCAACTCCCAGAGTTTACTCAAACTCATGTCCATCAAGTCAGTGATGCCATCCAGCCATCTCATCCTCTGTCGTCCCCTTCTCCTCCTGTCCCCAATCCCTCCCAGCATCAGGGTCTTTTCCAATGAGTCTGCTCTTTGCATGAGGTGGCCAAAGTATTGGAGTTTCATCTTCAGCATCAGTCCCTCCAATGAACACCCAGGACTGATCTCCTTCAGAATGGACTGGTTGGATCTCCTGGCAGTCCAAGGGACTCTCAAGAGTCTTCTCCAACACCACAGTTCAAAAGCATCAGTTCTTCAGCTCTCAGCTTTCTTCACAGTCCAACTCTCACATCCATACATGACCACTGGAAAAACCATAGCCTTGACTAGACGAACCTTTGTTGGCAAAGTAATGTCTCTGCTTTTCAATATGCTATCTAGGTTGGTCGTAACTTTCCTTCCAAGAGTAAGCGTCTTTTAATTTCATGGCTGCAATCACCATCTGCAGTGATTTTGGAGCCCCCAGAAATAAAGTCTGACACTGTTTCCACTGTTTCCCCATCTATTTCCCATGAAGTGATGGGACCAGATGCCATGATCTTCGTTTTCTGAATGTTGAGCTTTAAGCCAACTTTTTCACTCTCCTCTTTCACTTTCATCAAGAGGCTCTTTAGCTCCTCTTCACTTTCTGCCATAAGGGAAATACCATTACACATCCAAAAATGGCTAAAATATTTAGCATATCAAATGTTAGATATGGAGAAACTAGAACTCTCATACATTGCTGGTGGGAATATAAAATGGTAAAATCACTTTGGAAAAAAGTTTGGCAGTTTCTGAAAAACTTAAACATACACCTTCTATATGATTCCTCTATTCCACTCGTATGCATTTAACCAAAAGAAATAAAACCATACATCTTTAAAAGTCTTGTGCATGAATATTCATAGCAGCTTTATTTGTAATAGCCAAAACCTGAAAGCAATCCCCATGTCCAGCAATAACTGAATGGATGAATAAACTCTAGTGTATCTGTGCAATGGGATATTACTTAGAAATAAAGGGAGTGAAAAAAAAAAGAAATAAAGAAATAAAGGGAGTGAACCATCAGTACACTCAAGAACTTGGATGAATCTCAAAATAATTATGAAGTGAAAGAAGCCAGACAAAAGAGAGTACATACTGTATGATTCCCTTTATATAAAATTGTGGAAACAAAAATACTCTGTAGTGACAGAAAATAGATCAGTAGTTGAGTGGGGTGGGGAGACAGTGGAAGAGGTAGAAGAAATTACAAGGAGGCAAGAGGAAACATCTGGAAGGAATAGATATATATTCATTAGATGGCCTGAGGTGATAGTTTCACAGGTACCTACTATGTCAAAATGTACAAAATTTTGCACTTTAAATATAAGACCTAGAGCAACCAAAAATAAATAAAAATTTAAAAAATATTTAGAAGTCTAAGAATCCAGGCCTCAGGGGTGATGAAACTGACTCTGAACTTTCAGACCGTGGTGTAACGACTTCCTTTGGTTCCATTTGTTTTGGCCTGTGCACTTCCTTTGGACCTGTGATAGCCCTTCCTAAACAAGAGTTAAGTTGGGACCTTTGAGGAATGGGAAACACATACGCATGCACACCCTAATTCTGTTGCCTGCATCAAGGTATCATGGTCTATGCAGTCTATGAAGAGATGTGACCAACACAGACTCAGAGGCACCTGCAGGAAAGCGTGAAGGTTGCAGCCAAACCAATGTATCCCAAATCTCTACGTTCCCACAGTCACCCCCTAAGCACTTGGCCTCTTGTCTGGGGGTGCAGGTAGCTTACTGGGAGGAGTATGGAGTTAGAAGGAAACTGAGGAAGTAGGAGTCATAAAAATCAGTTATCCAAAACAAAAAGTTATTCTAGAATCTGCTGCATAGTGTTTAAGATACCCTGAGAACCTCAAAAGGGCCATCGTTGCATCCTGGTTGGAAAATGGGCAGGGATGGAAGAGGTAGGAAACCCATTTCTCTATCTGTTGGAAGCACAGTAAATAGTTTCATAATGCCATCTTGGCTATGCGCTGGCCTCACCCTATTCCAAGATTCTGAAAATGTGAAAATTCTGGATCCAAGCCTCCCTGGACAGGTTGACTGCAGCTTCCTGGAAGGCATCTGTGACCTCACTTCACAGCCAGAAGGACATGGCAGTGTCTGAACTCCCATCCCTCTGGGGACATCACCACTATGCCAGGATAGAGAAGCGCGCCTGTCCAACAGCAAACAGAGCATCGTGGAGGTGCCTCGTCCCCAGTGAAGTGTGGATAAGCCCAAGTGAAGCCATCCTCACTACAAAGGAAACAGCCCTGAGGATACAGTGATGCAACAAGGAGCCTGTCAAGGACTTTAGACGTTTGCATAACAGATCACAGGCACGACCACCTTGGACCAGAACTGTTCAGTGGCTCCTAACTGATTTCTGCTTCAGACTCCTTCCCCCAGTCTCCACTTAGACACCAAGTTGAGTTTTCTAATATATAAATCTTACTGCCTTGTGTGTGCGTGTGTGTGTGTGCTCAGATGCTTCAATCACGTCCAACTCTTTGCCACCTCATGGACCGTAGCCCACAAGGCTCCTCTGTCCATGGGATTTTTCTGGGCAAGTATACTAGAGTGGGTTGCCACTTCCTCCTCCAGGGGATCTTCCTGACCCAAGGATTGAACCTGTGTCTCCTGCATTGCAGGCAGATTCTTTGCCACTTGAGCCATCAGAGAAGCCCCTCACTGCCGTATCTCCATCTTAAAAATATGAATGGCTTCCCAATAGGACTAAGTCCCATCCTGAAGGTAAAAGATATATGAAGTTCCCAAAATTAGAAAGGGAGACTGGCTTTACTAACTTGAAGTTAGTAAAAGTTAGTAGTAGAAGGTCCATTTCAGTAAAAAGTTGGTAAAAGAAAGTCCATTTTATTCTTATTATTAAGAATAAAAGTAACAGATAAACTAGGATATACAAAAGGTTAGGCTCAATGAACTTAACAGCAAGCCACCATACCTCATACAGATACCCGAGTGACACTGTTAACACAGTTGTGTTCTCATAGACTATATTACGAAATACTATCGCTCAAAGTTTGGTATTACAAGAGTGTAATTTTGAGACTTTACTTGGCCAATGTGTAAATCTTGCTGAATCTACTGGGGGTGGAAAAAAGCTTTCAAGTTAGACCAACAAGAACCAGGCTACGCAGAGAACTTTGGGGACCCCTTATGTGTTTGTACCATGGAGCTTTAGAGGGGCATGCTAACTGGGCATGCTGCTGAGATGCTCGGGATGTGGTCATGAAAACAAGAGGATGCTGGAGGTGCCCTGGGTAGGGGCGAGGGGTGAAGGAACAGTTGGGAGGCAGATGCACTGTGGATCGAGAGGAACTGAGCAGGACACTCAGGTAGAAAGCAACTGCACAGAAACTCAGAAAAGAAAATTAGGCTTGGGAAGGAGAAAAGAGAAGGCCTTCTCATAAGAAGTCCATCTATTTGGCAATTAGAAGCATGGGGTTTGGACCTTCTCATTTGATGAGGTTTATTGCATCAGCACTCACTATGTGAAAGACACTGTGTTGGGCCCTGGGGGTACAGATGCACCCCTTTGAGTTTAAGGATGTATTCTGGGAAATGGAGGTGTTGAGTGACTCTGCCATCTGCACATTCACTACAAAGTTTGTCCTCAATTTTGCAACCCAGCACTATTGTTTCTTCAATTGAAGCTGATGGAGGTGATGAAGGATCTCCCACCACAACGTGTTCTAACTACTGACAGTTACTGGAACCCCCAGGCTCTGGTGATACTGTTGATGTCCCTCCACTCACAGCCTTCTTGGCGATCCCCAAGTTTACTCTGTATCCTTTGCCCACTCAGCGAGGTGTGCCAGCCTCAAGTCACCACAAAACGAGCACTTACCACCCAGCCCAACCCTTTCCTGGCACTTGGTTGGTTCTTCCAGCCATGCACCTGGTTTGCCTGCTCTCCATCATCAGGAGCAAGAAAAAGAGCCCCAGTGAAGTCAACAGACCGAGATGTTCCTCACAAGCAAGGGACGTGCTAGAACCTGCCAGCCAGGAAGACAAATGGTGCTCAAGCTACTGAACTTGCAATAAGCCACAAAGAAGATGTGTATATTAACTGCACTCTTCTGTATAACGGGTCTATACATAGATTGGGCTTCCCTCATAGCTCAGTCAGTAAAGAATCTGCCTGTAATGCAGAAGACCTGGGTTCAATTCCTGGGTCAGGAAGATCCCCTGGAGAAGGAAATGGCAATCCACTCCAGTATTCTTGCCTGGAAAATCCCATGGACAGAGGAGCCCGGTGGGCTACAGTCCACGGGGTCGCAAGAGTCAGACACGACTTAGTGACTAAACCACCACCATACATAGATTACAAAGATACATGAGAGGAAGCGGTGCTGCTTACAGAAATTCTAAACAAAGCACAGTCTGATCACATCTTTACAGGCTCTGGCAAGTTTCCCCAAGTCTGTGCATCCGTGTTCTCATCTGTAAAATGGGGTTGATAATGACCACCTCATGATCAGAAAGAAACCCGCGAGGTCATGTCAGCACTTAGCTCTGTGTCTGCCCAGAACAGGCACTCACTGAATGGCAGTGATCACCATGCCTGATGTGACAAGGTGCCAAGGGGGTTCTCAGAGGCAGCCAGACCCAGAGGACTGCCCCCCACAGTCCAACTAGAGGCCTAGAAGAGCACCCTGGAAATTTTGCTCCTGGACATTTTTCTCAGGGCCCTCCTAGAAATAATCCCTGGGCTCCCTGCAGAATGCTCTGCGAGCCATGGTGCTGCCTTCAGACCACACCGTTCACGTGCACTGTCTCCAAAAGAATCTTCAGTCAGTCGAGGAGCTCTGATCAACTCTGACTTTCAGACATTTGTCATCTGCCAGCCTCAGACATTGCCTGTCCATAAGAGAGGCTAGAGAGCCAAGATACAGGAGGGACTTTGGGATCACCCAAGGTCTGGATCAGCACTTGCTGGCTGAGGGGTCTCGAGCAGGTCAACAACCACTCTCGACCTCAGTCAGCTCCAGCCTCTGGGCTAAGGGTCAGCTAGCTAGCTTGCCCTCAGTCACCAGCCCTTTATGGCAAGGGCCAGTGACCTTGGTTGAGACTGTGGAACACCCGGCCAGTGACCTTGGTTGAGACTGTGGAACACCCAGCCAGTGACCTTGAGACTGTGGAAAACCCAGCTGTGACAGCTGGCCACAAGCCCAGGGCAGCGTGTGCAAACCTCCATCTTGCAGGCCGTTCATCAGCTCCTCAATCTAATTGCAAATGGTGACACATCCCCACCGTCAGTGCATTTATAATTCACATTGTTTCGGAGTCCCTTCAATGGATATGTCTCATTCGTCTGTTCTCATTTCTAATGGCAAAACATGACATGTAACTGTCCCACACAGAACACTAAAATACGAATAACCCCTTGCGTAAGTTTAGTGTGCAAAACTGTCCAACACACAGCATTTGGGAAACTAAGCGCTTATTTTTAAATAGCTGATTTTGAATTTACTAAGCACTCACCATGTGCCACCATAGCAGTGGACAACAGAAGTTTGAAGCTAAATCTCCACTTTGTGATGCGAGGAGCTGGGAACACACAGCAAGTAACCGTGGACTTGAGGCACTGATGCATGCCATAACTGGGTGAGCCTTGAAACCACTGTGCCAAGTGAAAGAAGCCCATCCCCAAAAGCCCCAGATTATATGACTCCATCTGCAGGAAACGTCCAAAACAGGCGCATCCACAGAGAAGCAAAGTGGATCCATAGTTGCCAGGGGCTGGGGGGAAAAGGGATGTGAGAGTGACTGCTAATGGGTACCAGTTACCTTTCTGAGCTGACAAAAATGTTCTAAAATTGACTGTGGTCATGGTTGCACAGAGTGTGATGAATGCACTAAAAACCACTAACTTGAATCTTTAAGTGGGGGAGCTATAAGGTAGGTGAATTATATCTCAATAAAGCTGTTCTTTGTCTTTTTTGGCTGCCCTGGGTCTTCACTGTGGCTCTCAGGCTTTCTCTATTTGCAGAGCACAGGCTCTAGAGTGTTCGGGCTTGGGTCCCCCAAGGCATGTGAGGTCTTAGCTCCCCCAAGAGAGATGGAATCCACGCCCCCCCATATTGGAAGGTGGATTCTTAAACACTAGACTACCAGGGAAGTCCAAATAAAGTTGTATTAAAACAAAGTAAACTGGGGGAAATTAGGAGCTTCACCAAGCTTCCATTTCTTCCTCTACAGAATGGAGATGATAATAATGGCAAACTTAAAATAACTGGAAAATTCAGAAGGATAACACTGTAAAAAGAACTCAGTTTGACCCATATCATTATCAGCTATAATCAGAGGATCAGTCACACCAGGCAGAAGGTGGAAGCAACCCAAGTGTCCATCAGTGGATGAATGGATAAGCAAAATGAGGTATATACACACACACGAGATGCTTAGAGGAGTCTGATTCACAGAGACAGAAAGTAGAAGGTAGTTATCAACAGATGGGGGAGCGGGGCTGGGAAGTCAGTATTTAATGAGACAACTCACACAATTCAGTCTTGCAAGATGAAGAGAGTTCTGGAGATGGGAGAGTGGTGATGGTCCTACAACCATGCCACATAACTGTACGTTTAAAAATGGCTAAGACAATAAATTTTATGTTATGTGTGTTTGATCATAACTTTAAAAAATTAAAAATGGGGGGATATAAGGGCTGGAGCAAGGAACACTATGGGGAGGAGAGGAGAAATTTGGAGAAGACCTCATAGGACTAAAGGCCTGGGAGCTAAGGCATCATCAGGGCAGACTGAAGGAACACCTCGAGGGGAGGGGTGAGGAGCACCTCGAGGGGAGGGGTGAGGAGCACCTCGAGGGGAGGGGTGAGGAGCACCTCGAGGGGAGGGGTGAGGAGCACCTCGAGGGGAGGGGTGAGGGCCAAGGAGAAATTATACAACACAGGAGAGTTTCTTATAGGTCTCCAACTCAGAAAAACAAAAAGAGAGAGAGACTAAACTAGGCAGGGTTGACATCCACACAACAAGTTTGTCTCTTTAGTGTCCCTTCTCAAACCTGGTGCAGCCTGTGGAATAAGCAAGTCTGGGAAGATACAGCAAAAACCAAGGTGCCTGAAATTTGCTACTTATATACCCTACTGCAACCCTCATCCTTCCAAGGCCCAAGATCCTGCAGGTATACTTTTTCTTTGTATCTTTTAAGTCTAAAGTGGTAGAGGCTGGGGGAAAGAAGGAAGGACTACAGAAACAGCCAAATGTAAGCATGGGCACAAGTATCCGGAAAGACTGATCCAGAGGTACAACTATGACACCCACCCTTTGGAGCTTTGTAATACACAAATCTGCACCATTAAAAATGAAGCCTTGATTCCTAAAATCATTGCTTTAAATATTGTTTCAGAAATTCCAGCCAATGCAATAAGGCAGGAAACAAAAATAGAGAGGTAATCTATAGGAAAGAATCTTTAAAAAAAATCATTTGCATAAATCATCATACATCTAAATAGCTCAAGAGAGATAAATTGAAAGAATTCAGAATAAGAAAATTCAGAAAGATGTCTGAACAAAATAAAGATCTAATTAACATTCAGCAATAACTGGTTAGGAACTATAGTAAGAAAAAAAAAAAAAAACCCATGCCGTATTTATGGAGGCAGCAAAAATATAAAATGCCTAGAAATAAACTTAGCAAAAATGTGCAGGATTAAATGAATAAATCCACAAAACAACCGTGATACATAAAAAAAAAATGATTTTACCAAATGAAGACACTTCTATATTTGTGGATGGGAAGTTTCATTACTACAAAAATGTCAATTTTCTCAAGATTAACTTTAAATTTAAAGCAATTTCAATCAAAATCCCATCTGGATTTCTTAAACCTGACAAATTTATTTCAAGTAAATAAGAGCAGGAATAGCCTAGAAATTTTTGAAACAAGAAGAAAAATGAATTCAGGACTTGCACTACCATTTATTAAAACACAAAGCTATAACAAAGAAGCAACTGATATAAGCAGAGATAAAAATTGAAATTGCATAAAAAGGTCAAAAATGTACCTGTATGTACACGTTTATTAGAATTTTATATATAATAAAAATGTCATTTTAGATTCTAAATTCAGTAAAGCAAGTGAGTTTATATAACTGGTTTAAAAGAAAAAAATTATTAAAAAAAGAAAAAATTATGAGATATCTACCTCCAAACAACCAACATGAGTACAGTTTAATTCAGTCACAGGTATAAATAAACACTTCACACACATATGTGATTTAAGGATAGAGAAGATCTTTCTAAGTTTACAGGAAATTTTTAAAGCTTTAATTACATAAACATTTTAAAATTCTTATATCAAAGAGTGTCACAATCTAAATTTGAAAAAATATTGTGAGGGAAAGACTCTTGACAAAAATGGTAGAGAAACATTTATTATTTTTATCATTATTATTTTTACTGAAATGATTCAATAAGAAACAGATGAGCACATCAATGGAAAAGGCGAGGGGGAAAAGGTGTAGAAGGAAAATAAAAGTGAAATGACCAGGAAATAAATACAAGATACTTAAACTCACCAGAAATATAAGCTTGAAAAATAAAGCAATGAATTGACATTTTTCACAACACTGGCAAGAGTTAAAACAACTGACCATCATTGGCAGGTGTTCAGGTAAATGGGCACTCTTGTACACTGCTGGCTAATTTACAACACTCCTGGAGGGCCATTTGGCAATGCGCATGAAACACCTTTGTGAAATGGTCACAGCTTTTGATCAGTAATTCCACTTCCAGAAAATAGCCTAAGGGAATAACTAGAACTATGTGCACAGTTTCAACATCATCATATGTTATGGGCAGCACGTGTACTTACTTACTAGACACAGTTCTGTGCTTTAAATGGACTGTGTGACTTAATCCTCAGGAAGGTACTCTCTAGATTCTGATAAATCTCCACTTTTACAGAGGAGGACACTGATGCACAGAGAGACCAAGGAAGTCATTCAACATCATACAGCTAGCATGTAATAGAGCCTGGATTGAAACCCAGGCAAGTGTGACTGCCTTGACCCAGACTAGAAGCCATCAGGGGAGCATCGATACCAATAGCAGAACTTGACTACTACCTAATGTCCAACAAAAGGGACGGATGGAAGTACATTCCAGCACATGCACATAACAGAATTAAAGGGTAGATGGATGGGTGGCGAGATGAGGGGTAGGTGGGCGGATGGGTGGGTGAATGAATGAATGGCTGAAATCACAAAGCATGTTTCGAAATCTATCCTTCGTTTTATTTCCACTCACATGTATTGAACGCCAACTTCACGGCAGGCAAGTATTCAGGTACCATTTTGGCCCTCACCAAAACAGGCATGCAACAATTAAACAAGACTTCTGCTCCCAGGAGTAAACGGTGAACAAAGAGAGTGTGAGGCTGCCCCCAAACCTGAAGATGTTCTCTTCCCAAAGTTCTTAAACACTTCTTCGTTTCATAAAAGAGAGAGAGGTGAAAAGAATTCGGAGACTATGAACGTCTTTCATTAAAATCTGGGTCTCCAAGAACCACAGACAAGAGACCTGACAATTGTCTGCACTGATACAGTAGCTCTGACAGAAGGAGGCAGCACCCCAATGTATGCCGGGATATCTGGGACAGAGGATTACCAAGGATGCTGTGGAAGTGAGGACGAGAGAAGAGGAGTCTGAACAAGTCGGGAGAGATGTTCCCTACACGGCTGTGCGGGGACTGGGTCTCACCTCCATCCACTGAAAAGGGCTTGGCAGTGAGCCCCAAAACCATGACACCTGAGCCTCGTGTTCCATTATTTGTTATTATCTTTAACGAAGTAAGATTATTTCCTATAATAAACACATTCATTGGAAATTAAAAACAATTTTTTTAACATTCAACCTCTTCATATACAATTAAGGATGAAGACAAGTGACCACAGAAGGCAACAGCCCGGGAGAAGGATAAACAGAATAAACCAAAAGAAAGATGAGGTCTCTGAACACAGGAGTGGCATCTACCATGCGCTTACGACATCAGAGGAAGTGGCTGGGGTGGTGGTGGATTACACCATTGATACTGGCTCTGCTGGCCCCTAAATGAAAAGGGTACATCCGGTGCAACTGTGTCATACACATATTTTACACCTGTGTGTGCTCAGTCATGTCCGACTCTTTGTGACCCCATGGACTGTAGCCTGCCAGGCCCCTCTGTCCATGGGATTCTCCAGGCAAGAATACTGCAGTGGGTTGCCTTTTCTTCCTCCAGGGGATCTTCCTGACCCAGGGATCAAACCCAAGTCTCTTGTGTCTCCTGCACTGGCAGGCAGGTTCTTTACCACTAGCGCCACCAAGATCTACAGTCAAAGTCCACGTGGGGATCTAGAGCAAACTAAGCTTTGAAAGCATGCCTCAACACCGCCAAGGGACTTCTGGTTAACTGAGCTCCGGCAGGCTCTCTTCTTGGTGGACAGAGTAGCAAAGCAGTAATTCTATCCTTGTGACAACAAGCAGCACATTCACGCATAATCAGAGGTGACGGTCTTGGACCATTCCCCTCCTGCTGTGAATTATACAAGCTCAGCAGGGAGTGATACAACAGCACTGAGCCACCTGCCTCTCCTGCTCTCAGGAAAGCTCTGCACCCAGGAGGCCTTTGGGTGCCACAGACGTGCAAAACCCCTGGCCTCTAGGGTGAGTGACAGACACGGCGCAATAAAAAATGTCATTGCTGGAGACCCTCTGGCGGACGAAGTACATCCACAACACTTGTTTCCTTCCCCTGCACAAGCACCTCTAAGAGCCAGGTATTACAGGCATCCTGCCCATTGAAACAACCAGGGTAAGAAGTTCACACAACCTGCCCAAGGGTCCTGTGGCTAGAATGGGGTCTGGGATTTTTAACCAAGACGCTCTAATTCCAATTCCCCTGATCTGTGCCCAACACCAGGCAACCTCTTCTGCATGAACTGAACATCTGGAAAGCCAGATGTCCACTCCCGAGGACATTAGTGACCCTGAAACCAGAAGCCCAAATGAAACCCTGTCACAGCTACCCAAAGACCCCAAGGCAAAAGGCAGTCAGAATGGAATAAAGAGCACCTGGGCTACAGATCCCAGCCCAACCACTTACTAGCTGGCTGACCTCGGGAAAGCCACCTAACCTCTCTGTGCTTCAAGTTTCTCATCGGTAGAAGGAGAAGAACGGTGCCCACCTCTTAGAGTCAGTACGAAGATTATATGTGCTAATATCTATACAACACTTCAGATGATGTCTGCTACTGGAAGGATGCAAAAAGTCGATACACTTTAGCGATTACTACTATTAGTATTACTATTGTTACAAAGAAATGACCACGTACAGGTTTCCAGCTTGTAACACAAGGTGCTTTTGCTCCTAGATTTGACTTTGAGGAGTAAAACTTAACATCACTCTCTGATGTCCATGGGGAATTTGAAAACAACCCTAAACAAGACCAGAGGTTTTTTTTTTTAATATAAATTTATTGATTTTAATTGGAAGTGATTTACTTTACAATATTGTACTGGTTTTGCCATACATCAACATGAATCCACCATGGGTGTACATGTGTTCCCCATCCTGAACCCCCCTCCCACCTCCCTCCCCGTACCATCCCTCTGGGTCATCCCAGTGCACCAGCCCAAGCATCCTGTATCAGTATCGAACCTGGACTGGCGATTTGTTTCACATATGATATTATATATGTTTCAATGCCATTCTCCCAAATCATCCCACCCTCGCCCTCTCCCACAGAGTCCAAAAGACTGTTCTATACATCTGTGTCTCTTTTGCTATCTCGCATACAGGGTTATCGTTACCATCATTCTAAATTCCATATATATGCGTTAGTATACTGTATTGGTGTTTTTCTTTCTGGCTTACTTCACTCTGTATAATAGGCTCCAGTTTCATCCACCTCATTAGAACTGATTCAAATGTATTCTTTTTAACAGCTGAGTAATACTCCACTGCGTACATGTACCACAGCTTTCTTATCCTTTCATCTGCTGATGGACATCTAGGTTGCTCCCATGTCCTGGCTATTATAAACAGTGCTGCACAACATAGGAAACTCTAAGCAAGGTGAAAAGACAGCCTTCAGAATGGGAGAAAATAATAGCAAATGAAGCAACTGACAAAGAATTAATCTCAAAAATATACAAGCAACTCCTGCAGCTCAATTCCAGAAAAATAAAGGACCCAATCAAAAAATGGGCCAAAGAACTAAACAGACATTTCTCCAAAGAAGACATACAGATGGCTAACAAACACATGAAAAGATGCTCAATACCACTCATTATCAGAGAAATGCAAATCAAAACCACAATGAGGTACCATTTCACGCCAGTCAGAATGGCTGCTATCCAAAAGTCTACAAGCAATAAATGCTGGAGAGGGTGTGGAGAAAAGGGAACCCTCTAACACTGTTGGTGGGAATGCAAACTAGTACAGCCACTATGGAGAACAGTGTGGAGATTTCTTTAAAAACTGGAAATAGACCAGTTTTTAAGACTGCCATACGACCCAGCAATCCCACTGCTGGGCATACACACCGAGGAAACCAGAAATGAAAGAGACACGTGTACCCCAAAACCAGCGTTTTTAAACCAAACAGTATGGTGTCCTTATTCACTTGGAAAGGTCTCGACCCTGATCTTCCCTTCTTGTTGCGCCCTCTGCCTCAGAGGATGGGAGAAGGCAGGGAGGACCAATGATACCACTGCTCACCGAGAACAAGCTACACATCACCACCACCTGATTCAACTGCACTGTGGTCCTTAGCACACACACCCCTTCTTCCTGCTGATCAGCGCACCTGCCGCAGACCTGCCCTGTCGGCATCACCTGCACCAACTCCTTGAAATTGGAAGAGTGAAGTGGAAACTGAATGAAACTCACAAGACCAAATGTAACACCTAGACCCACCTTCCATCCTGGTCTCTGGGGATGAGGCACCTCCCACCAGGTACCATAGCAGGGTACTGGGCCGCCCCCTGGGTGAAGCTGCTGCTGCTGCTTCTAAGTCGCTTCAGTCGTGTCCGACTCTGTGCGACCCCATAGACGGCAGCCCACCAGGCTTCCCCGTCCCTGGGATTCTCCAGGCAAGAACACTGGAGTGGGTTGCCATTTCCTTCTCCAGTGCATGTAAGTGAAAAGTGAAAGTGAAGTCGCTCAGTCTTGTCCGACTCTCAGCGACCCCATGGACTGCAGCCTACCAGGCTCCTCCGTCCATGGGATTCTCCAGGCAAGAGTACTGGAGTGGGGTGCCATTGCCTTCGGGGCTATTATTCCCCACACCCTTGAAGACCCGCAAGTGACAAGAGGCTGAATTCCACTCGGTCTATCTGAGCCGAAGCACGGGCTGGGTGCATAGTGAAATGACAGGGAGTGAGCCGACCCTGTGGACCAGGGAGGGCTGACTTTATAATCCCAAGCACTAGGAACTCATGACTGCATTGTGCTACGGGAAGAAAGGGGCTTCTTTAAACGTGCTTAAAATGTTCCATTTGGCCATGACTCCCATCATGACCTCGTGCTTTCTTCTTACAGCCAGGGTTTTTTGAAGTGCGGATTCTAAGCAATTTTCCTTGCGTGCTCGCAAATGTTCTGGAATCTTCTGAGTGCTCTGAATCGGTGTTGAAGACAGGAAAAGTAACCCGAAGAATGGAGGGCACAGGAAGTCGAGCGTTCTGAACAGACTGAGAATGATTCCTGGCTCACACAGAGTCTTCCCTCGGCCACCAGGCAGGCCAGAAAGAGCTACACCCTGTGAGTCAGCAGGGTCCCTCGCTTACGGGAGCGTCTCTGGGAGCATGGCAGAGCACAGAGACCACTCCCCAAGAGACTGCTCTCCCCACAACCCCACTGTTGTTGGCTCAGCGTCATTTAAAAACTGAACTGCTTTTCATAAACTGGTAGACTTCACTTAGGGCTTCCCCGGTGGCTCAACGGTAAAGAATCTGCCTGCAGTGCAAGAGGCGCAAGAAATGAGGGTTCAATCCCTGGATTAGGACGGTCCCCTCCAAGAGGAAATGGCAACCCACTGCAGTACTCTTGCCTGGAGAATCCCATGGACAGAGGAGCCTGGTGGGCTACAGTCCACGGAGAGGCAAAGAGTCAGACACGGCTGAGCAACTGAGCGCAGACACAGAGACTTCACTTAAAATCCAGATTATAAGGGACTCCTGTGGTTTTCATTATTTATACTTTTATCTTCCAAATTTTCTCCAGTAATCCCATTTTATCTTCTGATTTAAAAAACTAAAACTCTATTGAGTGCTTCACAGTATTTTACTTAAGGCAAGTAATCCATTAAAAAATGTTTGAAAAGCAAATACAGTATTGAAAATTTATAAGGCAAATTAATGCTTTGCCCACAGTAGTCTAAGTTTTTTCACAAAAAACAAAAGCAAAACAAAAGCAAAACAATGTCCCTGAAACACTTAAAAAAATTTGAACAAGTATTAGTCTTGTATTATTAGAAATAATTCATCAAGTATTACTAGAAATAATAAATATAAATAGCCAGAAATTTACGGGCTATTTTCTCTGTCTCTAAATAATGAAAAGTAAAATCAATATCTAAAAGACAGACAAAACCTCGAAGCATCCCAATAATTAAATCTTAGCTAAGGAAGGTAATCCAAACAAACCATGGGCTACAAATATCGGTAACAGCTCCAATACATTCCAAAATTTATAAAACTGAGCCAAGCTGGGCTCAGATGGGTCTATGGGGTCGCACAGAGTCAGATATGACTGAGGCAACTTAGCAGCAGCAGCAGCAGCAGCATACTTTTAGGGCTTCCCTGGTGGCTTAGTGCTAAAGAATCCACCTGCCAGTGCAGGAGACACAGGTTCAATCCCGGGGTGATGAAGATCCCCTGGAGAAGGTAATGGCTACCCACTCCAGTATTCTTGCCTGGAGAATTCCATGGACAGAGGAGCCTGGCAGTCCATGGAGTCACAAAGAGCTGGACACGACTGAGTGAATAACACTTTCACTTTCACTTAATAAGCTAAAGAGAACCACACATATATGGTTGATCAATACATTTTAAAGGGAACACAGACATAGGGGAAAAAAAATGGTCCTTTCAAGAAACAGAAGATTCCTAACTTTAAAAATAAAAAGAATCTAAAAAAGAACATATATATAACCAAATCACATTTTCTATTATAGGAATTACAAGATTGAATATAGTTCCTTGTGCTATACAGTAGGTTGATGTTATTATCCTATATATTTTATATATATAGTGCTAGCTATTAACCCCAAATTCCTAATTTAAATTAGAAACTTTTAAAGCATTTTTATATTAATTTCAAAATATTAACTTGAATACTATATGTGATGCTGTGCTGTGCTTACCACCCCACCATGGACTGCAGTCTGCCAGGCTCCTCTGTCCATGGGATTCTCCAGGCAAGAATACTGAAGTGGGCTGCCAGGCCCTCCTCCAGGGGATCTTCCCAACCGAGGGATCGAACCCAGGTCTCCTGCATTGCAGGTGAATTCTTTACTGTCTGAGGTACCAGAGAAGCCCAAGAATACTGGAGTGGGTAGCCTATCCCTTCTCCAGTGGATCTTCCCAAACCAGGAATCGAACCAGGGTCTCCTGCATTGCAGGTGGATTTTTTAACAGCTGAGCTACCAGGGAAGCCCCACTACCTGTGGTATGATATGCCTATTAGAACATCCTCTATAGTAACATTACAGTGTCATCTATTCCCCAAAAGCATTTGCATGCTTTATTTTTATTCTATAAGCCTCTTGCCACTATTTACCTATTTATTTGGGGGATACTGATTATTTAGTTACTATTAGAACAAAATGCTGTTCTTCCATCACTCATGTCTTCACATATTTCCCTACTAGTAGAATATTTGAAGTAAAGCCTCCAACACTTAAGAAAATAAATTAAATTAAAAGAAAAAGAATCTTGACACCCTATCCTGATATATATATATATATATAACAAAATCAACTCCAGAAGACCACCCATCTAAATGCAACAGGTCAAACAACGAATATTCTATAAATAACAAAGGAGAACATCTTTATGACCTTCAGGCAGAAAGTTTCTTAAAGAAAAGAAAGTGAAGTTGCTTAGTCGTGGTCCAACTCTTTGTGACCCCATGGAGTGTAGCCCATCAGGCTCCTCCATCCATGGAATTTTCCAGGCAAGAGTCCTGGAATGGGTCGCCATTTCCTTCTCCAGGGGATCTTCCTAACCCTGGGATTGAACCCGGGTCTCCCACGTTGCAGGCAGACGCTTTACTGTCTGAGCCACCAGGGAAGCCCCAAGTTTCTTAAACTAAGGCCCAAACTGGACTTCCTTAAAATTATAGAACTTGCACTTATCAAAAGACACAGTTAAGAAAATAAAAAGATAAGCCATAGAAGACATGTAGAATACATACATATTTCTGACAAAGAGTTTATTTCTAAAATAACCTGTGCTGTCAACACCCAAAGTATGAAACCAGGGTTCTGGGAAGAAAAGATGCAGGAGACAGGGGGAGTTGAATTATAACTGGACAGTGATGAGGGAAGCATGCCTTATGCCACATCTTATTTGATCTTCACAGTAATCCTTTGAGGCAGGTGCAGTTTTTAATCCCTATCTGACAGGCTCAGCACAACCTTAAGACTCCAACATGCTCCCAAGAGCCACCCCCATGCATGTTGAAGGGGACAGAGATGCTTGGTTAGACACAAACTGTAATCAATCTTTGCCAGTCTGGGAAGCACCGGCAGGAGGTGGATGTATACGAAGTCCCTAGCAGGAGGGGCTGCAACCAATACGTGGGCAGATCCACCATGAAAGAGACGATATCACATTCTGAGGGCTGCGTGAACAACCATCCCCATTCAGGAAAAAATGGAGATTAAGTCGGGAGCAAAGGCCACCCCAATATCAGAAGTTAGGAGATGCTGCCATTAGAGAATTTTTTGCAGAGAACTTTATGTAGTTTGCAAAGTACACCAGCAGAATCTGAGAGCCATCACATCCATCATGATCCACAAAGTGTGGTCTCAGGTGGCCAGGAAGAATACTATAGAGAAGGGCAGTCCAGCGTCAGCCCACATGGCTCCTGGACAAGATACTTAGCCTTTCTACTGAGACTCACTTCCCTTACCGCCCACCAGAGAGGACAAGCATCCTCAGGGAGACTGAGCACGATAAATTACATTGGTGAGGTTTTAAAGTTCATTTGGGAGTGTGATGGGGTTTGGCCCTCTTTCTCCCAAATGCTAATCAACTGGGGAATCAATAGGCCCCCAGAAGACCCACTTGCAGCAGGGCAGAACAGGGTCTCAGATGAGAAGGTGTACACTGCTGGTTAGGTGAGAAGCCCATGTGACTTCCCAAGAGAAGAATCCTCAGAACTTGACTCCTGAACATGGGCAGTGGCCCAGCAACACAACGTGCACTTCTGGTGAGTGGAGGGGTTGGTAAGGGGCTCAGGCTTCTGCCCTCACTTCTCAGAGTCTTGGTTCCCTCACCTGTACTCTATTTAATGCATAGAGGTATTTTAAGATGGCAAAATATGTAAAAGGCCTGACATTTCCTGGTTGCTCAGAAAGCATCAGTAACACTTCTGTGTGTTAGCTGGGATGCATGGAGATGCCTTGCATTGAGGAGTCTGGGCATCTCTGATCTGTGTGAGGATGGACAGGAAGGGCTTCCTGGTTCCCTCAACCCAGAGCCCCCACATAGGAAGAGAAGATATCACTGGGGACCAGAGTCCACACGCAACACTTCACTGTCTACAGAGAGCCGGCATCTGTGGAGGATGACTTTTGATACCTACAACCCAGAAAAGGCAGAGCTGCCCTCAGTGGACAAAAGGGCCAGAAAAGAACCTGGCCATATCTATCCAAAGCCTAGAAAATAAGTTTACTTTTGACCTGCTAACCCTGCTTCTATAAACCTATCCTATAATTTGAGATACAGAGAAATACAAAATACTCATCACAGAGTTATTAGAAATTACAAACATATAAACAAAAACCTCAGTCATTTGGGAAAACAAAACTTTTAAATAATTATTGGGTAAGGAAATAAAATTACAAATTAGTTCAAAATAGCAATGATGATAATACTACATAGACTACTCGAGAAGAGATATGGCCAAAACTATAATCATAAGAAAAGTATTACAATGTTTATTATTAAATAAGAAAGCATAAAATTTAACAAGAAGTTAGGGGGAAAAAAACAACAAAATAAAACCGAAGAAAAATAGAATTAAGGCATTAATAACGTGAAAAGCAGAAATAAATTCATTAAAACTAAATGGCAGTAGAATTCAAGAGCTAGGTCTCTAAAAAGCACTACTATAAACCAAAACTGCCACCAACAGACAAACCTCTATACAGTCTAATGAAAGAAAATAATGAGAAAACAAAAACAGACACAGAATAGAATGAAAAGGGTAAAAACATGGCAGCATTTCAAAAATGACAAGAAATTATATGACTTAATAAATTCGAAAATTCTCAAGGAAATAGAAGGTTGTCTGGAAAAAATTAAAATGAACACAATTGACTTAATAAGAATTAAGAACATCAAATTAAGCAAAAGCCATAGATGATTTTGAAAATGTTACTAAAGAATACTCTCTGAAGCTTTATAAAATGCTCCAGATGCAAGAGGAAAGGAACATTTCCTCACTCATTTTATGACATTTAATGACCTTGACAGAAAAATTTAACACACACACACTAAAACTACAGCCAGTATTACTTCAGAATATACATTAAAAAATTCTAAATAAAATATTTTTGAACTTCACAAATAAAATAAAATATACCTCTACCAGCAAGAACCTGCCCCCCACCAAGATATAAATGCACTAATATAATCATATCAATTAGTGGAAAAAAAAATCACATGATCTCAATAATTTTTCAAATTTGTCTAATACGTCATTTCCTGTTTTTAAAATACAGCAAAAATAGAACATTCCTAGTCTTAAACAACCAGCCAATGTGAAACACAAAGTGAAGTAATACAGGCATTCCCATTAAAATCATGGATCAGGCTCCTATCACAACTAGTATTCAACACTGGTGAACAAAGCAAGCAAAAGAAATAAGGGCTTCTATTATCAGGAAGGAGAGAAACTGACCATTACTTGCTTGAGATAAAACTGAACTCAAAAAACCTAAGAGAATTAAGCAGGAGACCATAATAACTAATAGAGAGTCAAAAACATGGCCAGGTTATAAGTATTCAATAACCAATCATTTTACCCTATAAAATTAACAACAAAAAATATTATAGAGAATGATGTACTCTCAATAATAACAAAAACAAAACTGAACAGAACATAGCTAAGAGAAAAATGTACCAAGAAATATGTAAAACTCACACGAAGAAAAAAAATTACTGAAAGATACAAATTAGACCTGCACCTGTTACAAAGATAAGCCAATTGGCCTGTAAATAAGAAAGTCCTCCCAAGCTCAGTAATGAATTAAATACCATTCCAATCCAAGCTACTAAGATTTTATTTGACTTGAAAACTGATTCTGTAAATTCATATGTAAAATAACTGGGCTAGTGTAGTCAATAAAATTTTGAAATAAAGAATAAAAGCATTATATGCAGAGTACATCATGAGAAATGCTGGGCTTGAAGAAGTACAAGCTGGAATCAAGATTGCCGGGAGAAATATCAATAACCTCAGATATGCAGATGACACCACCCTTATGGCAGAAAGTGAAGAGGAACTAAAAAGCCTCTTGATGAAAGTGAAAGTGGAGAGTGAAAAAGTTGGCTTAAAGCTCAACATTCAGAAAATGAAGATCATGGCATCCGGTCCCATCACTTCATGGGAAATAGATGGGGAAACAGTGGAAACAGTGTCAGACTTTATTTTTTTGGACTCCAAAATCACTACAGATGGTGACTGCAGCCATGAAATTAAAAGACACTTACTCCTTGGAAGGAAAGTTACGACCAACCTAGATAGCATATTGAAAAGCAGAGACATTACTTTGCCAACAAAGGTTCGTCTAGTCAAGACTACGGTTTTTCCAGTGGT
>NW_011494867.1:6869291-6886181 GCF_000754665.1 Bison bison bison
GGATGTGAGAGTTGGACTGTGAAGAAGGCTGAGCACCGAAGAACTGATGCTTTTGAACTGTGGTGTTGGAGAAGACTCTTGAGAGTCCCTTGGACTGCAAGGAGATCCAACCAGTCCATTCTGAAGGACATCAGCCCTGGGATTTCTTTGGAAGGAATGATGCTAAAGCTGAAACTCCAGTACTTTGGCCACCTCATGTGAAGAGTTGACTCATTGGAAAAGACTCTGATGCTGGGAGGGATTGGGGGCAGGAGGAGAAGGGGATGACAGAGGATGAGATGGCTGGATGGCATCACGGACTTGATGGACGTGAGTCTCAGTGAACTCCAGGAGTTGGTGATGGACAGGGAGGCCTGGCGTGCTGCGATTCATGGGGTCACAAAGAGTCGGACACGACTGAGCGACTAAACTGAACTGAACTGAAATAATGTTTATATATTTGATCACATATAATTAAATAACATAATATATAAATATATAATTAAATAGCATATTATATAATTAAACAGTATAATAAATATTAAAAATCAGTAAGGAAGCAAAGCAAGTTTAGTCCTAAATAATGTGATTTTCTGTGATTTTTCAAGCCCTTCAATACGAACTGGCCTCAAATGTGTACTCACAGATTAATTGAATGTCTTTCATTGTTTAGAATTATGATCCATATACCAATTGAGTACAACCTCATTTTAAAACAACATGCTAAAAGGATGGCCAGGAATAAAATAATAAATCACTGATCACTACAAATGGTGGCATGCTTCTGTGACGATGGTTATGAGCACAGCAATCAAATTCCTCTATCTGGTTTTTGGACAGTGCCTGCTGCTTATGTGGACAGGAAGAGAGAGCTACAACCTGCCCTCCTCTTGCAGGTGGCAAAGCAGGCCACACACCTGAGTGGGAGACGGTTCTCGGAAGCGAATGCGTAACCAGAAAGATGCAGTCACGTCAGAGCAATTGCACTGAGGAAAAAAATAAACAAATTTAAAACGACAACAAATTCAGGAACTGCACAAAGCACTTCGAGTCTAACCACACTTGCAAAAGTTTCCCTAAGCCCAGGAAACTATCAGGGGAATTCTAAGATTCCCTGAAACATGTGGAAAAATCTTGAACTATTTTTTTTTCCTTTGAAGTTCTGTCATAAATTCTACGAGAAATGACTCAGATGATTTGGAAATTACTAGAGTTACTAGAATTGCTAGAAATTACCGTCTTCGGGTAAGTTGACCGTAGCGACACAAAGACTATTTAGAGATTTAGTGGTCCACCGTGAAGGTATATTTCATGTTAAAGAAAAGGTGAAAATCTGGAATTATAAATTGGGTGTCACTGTTCACTTTACATGGACTGCTTGCTACAGGGCTCCTTTAAAAATCGCAGGCTGCCCTTGTGCAATTACGTTATTATCCAACCTGGAAATGTGTTCATCTATTGTACAGACAAGGCACACACCTCAGCAAGGCAAGAACTTAATAGCATTTGCCCCTAAGAAAGCAGCCTGCTTTCTTAGAGGAAATGTATTGCCTCTAGTATGTTTAAAAAAAAAAAGTGTTAAAATAGTAGTATTCCTTGCAAGCACCTTCTCACCTAGGCTCTATTGTTGGTGGAAGGATAAAAATCTTACAAGCTGCATAGATCACAAACTACAACCCTGGGTATATCATCTATTAACAGATGCAGGAAGAAAGACAGATGAGCAAGAAGACTCAGAGGGGACCAGTTATCTAAGCCATATTCTCAAAATCATAGAAACAAAGGGCTGGACTCAATCCGATGACAAGTTCTCTCTCAAAGGGTTAAAAGACTCATTGAGAACAAGTGCTTCTGTGGACTGAATGCACAGTGTGACAAAGCAGATTAACTTGGCAGTTGAAAGTAATGGGAGCCAAACAGACCTTGCCATGCGGATTTGTGTCTCTTGTATTAAAGGTTATACTCCCTTTATAGTTATTGTAAAATATCGGCTATATTCCCCAGTATTGCACAAAATATCAATGTAGCTTGCTTCACACCTGATAGATTTTAAAATTGAGATTGTTTAAAATTGACACAAAAAATCAGTCATGTCTGACTCTTTGTGACCCCATGGACTGCAGCACAACAGGCTTCCCTGTCCTTCACCATCTCCCAAAGTTTGTTCAAACTCATGTAAAATTGAGGTGTCTCAGTCCAAAAAAAAAAAAAGAAGAAGTCCCAGATGTTCAAGCTGGATTTAGAAAAGGCAGAGAAAACAGATCAAATTGTTAACATCCGTTGGATCATCAAAAAAGCAAGGGAATTCCAGAAAAACATCTACTTCTGCTTTACTGACTACTCTAAAGCCTTTGACTATGTGGATCAAAACAAATTGTGGAAAATTCTTTAAAAGAGGGAATACCAGACCACCTTACCTGCCTCCTGAGAAACCTGTATGCAGGTCAAGAAGCAACAGTTAGAACCAGACATAGAACAGACTGGTTCAAAATTGGGAAAGGAGTATGTCGAAGCTGTATATTGTCAGCCTGCTTATTTAACTTATATGCAGAGTACATCATGTAAAATGCTGGGCTGGATGAAGCACAAGCTGGAATCAAGATTGCTGGGAGAAATATCAATATCCTCAGATATGCAGATGACACCACCCTTTTGGCAGAAAGTGAAGAGGAACTTAAGAGACTCTTGACAAAGGTAAAAGAGGACAGTGAAAAGCTGGCTTAAAGCTCAACATTCACAAAACGAAGATCCTGGCATCTGGTCCCATCACTCCATGGCAAATAGTGGGAAAACAATGGAAACAGTGACAGACTTTATTTTCTTGGGCTCCAAAATCATTGCAGATAGTGACTGCGGCCATGAAATTAAAAGGTGCTTGCTCCTTGCAAAAAAAAAGCTATGACAAACCTAGACAGCATACTAAAAAGCAGAGACATTACTTTGCCAACAAAGGTCAGTCTAGTCAAAGCTACAGTTTTTCCAATAGTCATATATGGATGTGAGAGTTGGATCATAACAGCTGATCGCTGAAGAATTGACGCTTTTGAACTGTGGTGTTGGAAAAGACTCTTGAGAGTCCCTTGGACTGCAAGGAGATCAAACCAGCCCATCCTAAAGGAAATCAGTCCTGAATATTCATTGGAAGGACTGATGCTGAAGCTAAAGCTCCAATACTTTGGCCACCTGATGCGAAGAGCCAACTCGTTAGAAAACACCCTGGTGCTGGGAAAGACTGAAGGCAGGAGGAGAAGGGGACGACAGAGGATGAGATGGTTGGACAGCATTACTGACTCAATGGACATGAGTTTCAGCAATCTCCCGGTGATGGTGGTGTCCCTGATAGCTCAGCTGGTAAAGAATCTGCCTGCAATGCAAGAGACCTCAGTTCTATTCTTGGGTTGGGAAGATCCCCTGCAGAAGGAATAGGCTACCCACTCCAGTATTCTTGGGCTGCCCTGGTGCCTCAGACAGTAAAGAATCCACCTGCAATGCGGGAGACCTGGGTTCGATCCCTGGGTTGGGAAGATCCCCTGGAGAAGGGAAAGGCTACCCACTCCAGTATTCTGGCCTGGAGAACTCCATGGACTCTGTAGTCCATGGGGTCACTGGGAGATGGTAAAGGACAGGGAAGCCTGGCAAGCTGCAGTCCATGGGGTGGCAAAGAGTGGGACACAACTGAGCAACTGAACAACAACGAGAAAAGAAGGATGTCACAGATATCAGCATCACAATGGAGCTTGTTAGAAACGTAGACCCTCCAGGCCCCACTCCAAGTCTACAGAATTAGAAATTCAGAGGGTGGGGCTGGTAATCTGCCTTAACAAGCCCCTCCAGGCAATTCCTGCACAAAATCCAGGTTGAACCACTCCTGATGAAGTAGCCATTGAGTTCCAATTCTTTGCCAAGGAGCTAAGACTTTGGAGAAGTCACTTGACCACTGTGAACATCTGTCTTCTCATTCGTATTTGGGGTTTATCACAGTATGTTCTGGGCTTCCCTGGTAGCTTAGCTGGTAAAAAATCTGCTTGAAAAGCAGGAAACCTGGGTTCAATCCCTGGGTTGGGAAGATCCCCTGGAGGAGGGCATGGCAACCCACTCCAGTATTCTTGCCTGGAGAATCCCCATGGACAGAGGAGCCTGGCAGACTACAGTTCATGGGGTCGCAAAGAGTCGGACAAGGCTGAGCAACTAAGCACAGCACAGCACAGAATACGTTCTGGAGAAGGGGGTGACAGAGGATAAGATGGTTGGATGGCATCACCAACTAAACTGACAGGACTTTGAGCAAACTCCAGGAGATGGTAAAGGACAGTGCGGCCTGGTGTGCTGCAGTCCGTGGAGTTGCCAAGAGCCGGACACGACGCAGTGACTGAGCAACACAGTATGTTGTTGTTATTTAGTCACTGAGTCATGTCCGACTTTTTCAACCCCATGGGCTCCTCCGTCTGTGGGATTTCCCAGTTAAGAATACTGGAGTGAGCTGCTGAATGTTTTGTGACAGCTTGGATGGGAGGGGAGAATAGATACATGTATACGTATGGCTGAGTCCCTTCACTGCTCACCTGAAACTATCACAACATTGTTAATTAGCTATACCCCAATTCAAAATTAAAAGCAGGAAAAAAAGAGAGAGAGAGAGAACACTGAGTGGGTTGTCCTTTCTTTCACGAGGGCATCTTCCTGACCCAGGAACTGAACCTGCAATTCCTGCCTTGACAGGCGGATTCTTTACCACTGAGCCACTAGGGAAGTCTCATCATAGTATACATCTATGTCACAGAGGTGTAAGATTAAAACACAAAGAGTTTATTAAGGAGCCCAACGCTTATGGTTGTGGTTTTGACGGTTATCATTTCTAGTTGTTGTCATCTTCACCAGAGCTCCCTCACCTGCACAAATCTGACTCACGTGTGGAACTTCTACCCTTTGCCACTGCTGACTCACGGGGGGTCTGGGGCAAGGCTGGGGGGACATGAGTTTACAGCCCAACCCCCCCACCCCAGGTCATGTAGGTGTGTGCCTCCATTTCAGAACTTCAGGAAAGTAGATTTAAAACATTTTGAGATTCAAAGGCTACATCTGTGGTCCAGGGATGCTAAGAAGACAGGCCGCTCAAATAAACTTCAAAAGAGTCCCCAGAGTGAAATTCTGAGTGTGCAGGGTCAGAGGATCCCAGGAAAGAGAAAGAATTTAGTACCTAAGGAAAAACGTGACCTCAGGGAGAGCCTGGACATCACGGGGACATGAAGCGAAGGCGGAAGGAGTAGAAGGTGACTACAGTCCAAAATGCTGGGTGATGCTAAGACCCAGAGCTCATGACTGCAGAGCTGCTGGCCACGGTCATCTCATTCAGACCAAAACCTGACTCAGGAGGGATGTTCCACCATTTAGAAAAGATGTTACAGCCATACCACATGAAACTACGCTGGATCCTCATTGTTCACTGGTCTCATATTTGTGAATTCTACTCACTAAAATTTATTTCCAACCCCCAAAATCAATACTAAGGAGACTTTGTGGCCATTCAAGAACACGCACAGAGCAGGGCCCATTGAGTCATCTGACTGGCATGACCCCAGATGAGACTGAACAAGAGACTCTCCTTTTCTGTTTCAGCTCCCATGATGCAAACAAGTGTGCCTTTCCAGGTCTATTTAGTGCCACACTTTTGCATTTTCGTGCTTTCTGTTGGTGATTTTGCTATTTAAAATAGCCCCAAGCTTAGTGCTGGAAGGCTGCCTGGCTGCCCTACACTGGGAAGGTTGTGCTGGGCCTTGTGCAGAAAATACATACGTTACATGAGCTTCCTTCCAGTGTGAGTTTATAGTGCTGCTAGCTGTGCAATTCAACATTAATGCATCAATAATATGTATTAAATAAGGTGCCTTTGAACAGAAGAACACATAAAACGAGGTTATGTACTGATCAGCTGACAAAAATGTGACAAGAGTCTCACAAGCTGAACCTTACATTTCCCCTAGGGTAATGGTTCGATATCCTGGGTTGCAGGGCGGAGTCGGTTCCATGACCTCTGAGGATAACAAAACCTGTTGATGCTCAAGTTTCCCTTATATAAAATGGCATGGTATTTGCATGTAACCACCGCACATCCTCCTGTATACCTTGTCATCTCTAGGTTACCTCTAAAACCTAATACAGTGTAAGTGCAATGCAAAGGGTTGTAAATATGATGTAGATCCTCTATAAATAGTTGCTGGTACCTGGCAAACTCAGGTTTTGCTTTCTGAAGCTTGCTGGAATTTCCCCCGCCGCCCCCCCTCTAATATTTTCCATCCACAGTTGGCATCTGTGGATGCAGAACCCATGGATATGGAGGGCCCGAGAGTACTGGCAAATCCTGTGTTCACAGGGACTTTAGAAAGAACACAACTTGTGACTAACAATTGTGACAACATGAGAATCAACGGTAGCTATTCAAAAACTGATTTGTTTCCATCATCTTCAACGAAGAAAAGGTAAAAGAGAGAAGGGAAGCCAAGACACTTCAAAAGTTCCACATCTCTGAACTCAAATTAGCCTCAATCTGGAGTTCCAAAATAATGAAACTTCATTCATACAACAAATATTTGTGGAGTCATGTGCCCTTCCTACAGATACAGTGGTAAAGATGAACAAAAATCCCTATCCTCAGGGAGCTTATATCCTCTGGGGAAATCATGAATAAGTTGTGTTTCTTTAAAGGAAATATATGGTATGTCAAAGAGTGTTAAGAACCAGGAGGAAAGACAAAATAGAGAAGGAGCTATAAAATACAAGGTGCACTGAAAATGAAATAGGGCACCCAGGAAAAGCAATGGGGAAATCAGAGATGTAAAACTCAATGACAGCTATAAATATTGAAAAGAACAAGACAAAAAAACACACATCTTTTTAAATATGGAATGATTTAACATGCTTAAAAGAAAAGAATCATGTGAAAGACAAGCATTTAATAAAAAATAAGCATTTAATAAAGTGGCTAGGTATAAGATGAATAAATAAAAAAATAACTTTTCTATATTCCAGCAATAACTATTAATAGTATAAAATGTGATTTTAAACATTCTATACATGGTGGCCTCAAAAGCTATCTAATACTTAAAAACAGCCTTAAGAAATACACATGACCTGTATAAAGACGGGACTTCCCAGGTGGCTCAGTAGTAAAGAACCTGCCTGTCAATGCAGGGGACACAGGAGATGCAGGTTCGATCCCTGGGTGGAGAAGATCCCCTGGAGAAGGAAATGGTAACTCGCTCCAGCATTCTTGCCTGGAAAATTTCATGGACAGAGGAGCCTGATGGGCTGCAGTCCATACAGTCGCAGAGTTGGACACAACTGAGTGGACTGAGCAAATACATATATAGAGACAATTGAAAAACTGTTCTGAGAGACTTAAGAGATTTGGAACAATGGAGCTAAGAGCTTTATTCCAGAGAGGAAGACCAAAGAGATTCAAGTACCAAAATCGCCCCAAATTAAATTTAATTTACTGATACAATTCCAATCCCTATCCCAATGGGAGAAAAGGAAATAAAATCTTTTACTATGAGTAATTAAAACAGACCAGCATTGTCAATACTGAAATATTTATAAGAATAAAAGGGTATGTTATGGAACAAGAACAGACAGATCTATGGAAAAGAATATAGAGATTAAAAACTCGCTAGTGTAGACTTATGTACTATGGGGAGGTACCAGCAAAAATGGTCTTCTTTTTTTAAGTAAAATTAGTTCAACTAAATATAACATTAGTTTCAGGTGTACATTATAATTCAGCATTTGAACACACTAAAAAGTGATCATCGAATTAAGTCTAGTTATTAACCACCATCATACAACTGACCCCTTGTTCACCCTTCTCACCACCAACCCCCTTCCCCTCTGATATTTACCAATCTCTTCTCTGTTATATATGAGTTTGGTTTTTATTTATCTAATTTTTTAGATCTCCCATATATGTAGAATCATATGGTATTTGTCTTTGTTCTCTGTCTGACTTATTTCAGTTAGCATAATACCCACTAGGTCCATCCACATTGTTGCAAATGGCAGGATTTTATTCATTTTGAAGGCTGAAAAATATTCCATTACACACACACACATATATATCACATCCTCTTTATCCATTCATCCATCATTGGATATTCCAGTTGTTTCTATATCTTGGCTCCTGTAAATAATGTAGCAATGATCATGAAGGTGCATATGTCTGTCTGAATTGATGTTTTCATTTTATTCCAGTAAATATCCAGAAGCTGGATACCTAGATCACATAGTAGTTCTATTTTTAATTGTTTTGAAGAAACTTCATAATGCTTTCCATAGTAAGTGCACTAATTTACATTCCCACCAACAGTGTATGAGACTTCTCTTTTCTCCACAACCTCTCCAACGCTTGCTATTTCCTGTCTTTTTGACAATATGCATTCTTTTTGGTTTGCATTTCCCTGATATTTAGAGGTCCTGAGCACTTTTTTACGTGCCTGTTGGCCATCAGTATATCTTCTTTGGGAAAAAGTCTTTTCAGATCCCCTGTCCATTTGTCAATCAAATTGTGCTTTTTTCTTATTGAATTACATGAGTTATTTTTATATTTTAGATATTAGCCCCCTATCAAACTTATGGGGCTTCCCTGATGGCTCAGTAGTAAAGAATCCACCTGCAATGTAGAAGATGCAGGAGATGCGGGTTTGATCCCTGAGTCAG
The DNA here is from genome assembly GCF_000754665.1 of Bison bison bison. Lineage (NCBI taxonomy): Eukaryota > Metazoa > Chordata > Mammalia > Artiodactyla > Bovidae > Bison > Bison bison. The sequence goes on from NW_011494867.1 coordinate 6,877,980, forward strand.
GAAGATCCCCTAGAGTAGGAAATGGCAACCCACTCCAGTATTCTTGCCTGGAGAATCCCACGGACAGCGGAGCCTGGGGGGGCTACAGTCCATGGGGTCGCAGAGTCAGACATGACTGAGCACACACATACACACATCAGATATATGATGTGCAGACATTTTTTCCCAATCATAGGTTGTTTTATTTTGTTGATGGTTTTTCATTCACTGTGCAAAAGCTTTTTAGTTTGATATAGTACCTTGTGTTTATTTTTGCTTTCTTTACCATTACCTTCAGAGTCAGATCCAAAAAACAAGAAAGAAACCAATGCCAAGAGCGGTGTCGAGGAAGTTACACCTATGCTTTCATCTGGAAGTTTTATGGTTTCTGGTCTTACCTTCAAGCCTTTAATCTACTGTCAGTTAACTCTTGTGTATGGGGTGAGATGTTGTCCAGTTTCATTCTTTTGCATGTGGTAGCATAAATGGGCTCTGATACATAAATGGGCTCTGATACATAGTGTAGGAGTCGTCTCCATCAGTGGGGAAAGAAGTTTAGTAAATAAATGGGGTTATGTCAACTTGTTATAAACATGAAATAGGATGAATTTAGATCCTCATATAATGTGTCCAAATTAATTCCATGCTGACTATATGCCAATAAAAACTAAATCAATATTGCATAAATGATTTCTTATAATTCTGGTTTTTATCTCACTGGAGAGGGGTGAGCAAAAGGGCAGACTCATTCAGTCTGGTAACAGAGAACTGAGCACAAACTACTGTCATTGTTCTTTCCTCTCAAAAATAAAAAAATGAAAATAAAAACAAAGCATGCTGTGTACCTTTATAATGGAAGAGTATGTTTCCATTTAAATGTACAATGAAGCAGAGATAATTCCGTCATAGTCACAAGGACGTTCTGATCCCCCCGGAAACAAAGAAGTGGGATCAGCATTCTATGCTGACTTCAATTCTCTAAACTCACTCTGGGAAGTGAGGCAATGAGAAGCCAGCCCTGGATTCAGAGAGAAGAGGCTGGGGTAGATGTGAGATGCTTTGGGGTAGACCCCCCATGCACACATGGGGGTCGGGACAGTGGGGGCAGCAGAAGGCACCATTGAGAGAATAAACACCCTGCCAGGAATGGGGGTGGCCTTAGCACCCACCTCACTTGAGGGACACTCTGGGAAGCAACTCTGATTGGGACAGAACTCTGATGACTCCTCCCAACAAAATAAAACAAGCAAGTGGCAAGGAGATTCAGGGGCAAGACCCAGGCCCAGCTGCTTCCATCCTGAGGGCGTCCCTGGCCTGGGAGAAGCTGGCCACGTGCTGAGTGTAAGGGAGGGGGGTGTGGAATGGGCAGTGGGTGTCACTTCTACATCCTTGGAGGAGGAAATGGCAACCTATTCCATGAAAAGGAAAGACGGGTTTAAGAATAAAATAATTGTGAAAGTATTCTTTAAAGTGTTTCTATACTGTTTATATAATAAAGTACCAGGGTTTATAAAAATAAGGAAACTATCTTGCAAAACAAATGGAGTTAACAATGGTTAGCAGAAAACAAGAAGTGAATTAGAAGTTTAGCTTAAAAGTTCTCTGAAAATTAGGAAGAACAAATGATGAGAAAAATGATAGAAATATTGAGTGTATACCCAAAAACATACAATATATTAACCAATGTAACATAAGGAAGAAACTAGTAACCAATAACATAACTTTCAAGGCCTCCACGACTGATCAAAAGATGTGGCACCAACCTATATTAATGAAAACTGAACACTAGATATATATTTACTTCTGAAATGTATTAATTTAAAAGATAAAGAACAAATCTTATAAGAACCAGAAACAAAAGTTAGTAAGTTTTTAATCATCTTAGCATCAGACTTCTCCTCCACACCATGATTTTCAAAAAAAGTGTGCAATAAAATCTTCACAACCAGTCAAGCTATATTTCATGCAGAAAGAATTAAAAAAAAACAAACATTTTCCATGTTCAGATATACAACAGGCCAGAAAGTATACCACCCATACATATGTTCTTCCTGAGCAAAAACAAAAAGTATACTGCTGACCAAAAAGTGTATCAAAATGATAAATTTGTAAATGAGGCAGATGCGCCATCAAATAATTCATAATAAAGTATAACAGATAAAAGTAAAACGTATATTTGATCTCTAATTGTTAACAACTAACTATATAAAGGCTATTAATCTTTCCTTAAAGAGGACACAATATTTAAAAACCTACAAAAACAAATATAAATTCCTTAATTATTCCAACAAAAACTGGGGGAAAGCTTTACACACTAGACACCCCTAAAAATTTTGTTTCCTTTTTGACAAAGAAAAAGTAGAGGAACAAAAAAACTGAAAAGGTATTGACCAATTACCCAGACAAGACCTGGGAGTAATGGAAAGTCAAGAATTAATCTAAAACTGGAGCCATGGGAGGGTATTTCCTGACCCAGAAGAGTCAGCTGAGATGATCACAAAGCTTGGACCTACTGGGAATTTGTACTGGAACCCTGAAATTCTAATGAAAAAATTAAAATAATAGAATATAAAGGCTTCCCAGGTGGCTCAGTGGTAAAGAATCTGCCTCCCAATGCAAGAGACATGAGTTTGATCCCCAGGTCAGAAAGATACCCTGGAGAAGGAAATGGCAATCTATTTCAGTATTCTTGCCTGGGAAATTACACAGACAGGGGAGCATGGCAGGCTATAGTCCATGGGGTCACAGAGTCCGACACAACTTAGCAACTAAACAACAAACCAAAAATAAAACTGGGAATCTTACACTGTATTAGACGTCAAGGAAGACTTTTTATAGAAAGAAACACTGAAAAAAAAGACTCAGAAAATGAATATGAATTAATAGCAGGACAGCATTCCAAGCAAAAAACAGAAGAATATTTTGAATAGTTCACAAAATGAAACATGGTACAAAGTCAATAGGAAGGCCAGAATGGACAAAGCACAAAAAAAATAAAGGTAAGAGTCAGTTGTTAGAAAGGCAGGGGCCACAATAGGAAGAAGAGGAACAAGCAGCTGGCTGAATTTCTCAGAAAAAAATATAATCCTCAGCAAGAAGGACTTATTCCAAAATATGGAGGGTTAACATTAAGAAATTTGTAAAGAAATTTATGAAACTGTATCAACTGATCAAAAAAGAAAGATTTCAATAGAAAAAAAAAAACTTTAATAAATTAGAAAATTATAACATTTCAAGGAATCAGTTTTCTAAGTATAGTCCTTATCTGAATGAGCTACTTGAGGATACACTCCAGCATCACAGAACACAGTCCAAGAAAATTGTGGAATATACAGAAGCACAACAAATTATTATGTAAGTAAATTTACACTTAAATCTAAATAACTGTTGACAATTCATTACACTTTGGGAAAGAATTGTTAAAATTCAAGGCCTAACAAAGTAGGTTTAGTATAAATACAACAGTAACAAAAGTCTGTATATAAAATTTAAATAATCAAATTAAAAAACAGGAGAGGTGGCCAGGAGAGAGAAAATAAAGAGCAGCTAAGTTGCTTCCCGCGTTCGAGAGAGACGTTCTAGCAATTGCTTAACTCAAGGCATTAGCAGAAAGAATAGTTTCAAACATGTCTGTTAAGAAGTTAAGGACAACCCATTACAAAAAAAAAAGAAGAAGTATATATATAACTTCCAGGGGGAAAAAAGTCACAAAATAAAATAATCAATCCCAAGAAAAGGAAAACAAGAACACACGATAAACGGGAGAGGATGAAGAAGATGGTGCCGGATGGCGCCGAGGCGTGGTTCCAGGGGGCAGTCCCGGAGGGTGTGTGGCTCCGCCCTGTTTGCGCGGGGAACTCCAGAACGCTGAGATGCTAAGAGATATCTAGAACTGCAAACTTTGCAAGAATATGGAGATACAGGAGAAATCTGGCTTGGAGAGGTGAGCATGACTCAACTAATAAGGTGGATGCAGAAACACAAGATTCCACCGGATGCTTCAGTGCTTAATATTAGAGCTGGAAATGGTGTTTTCCTGGTTGAACTTGTAGGCAAAATGTGGTTTCTCTGATATTATTGGAATTGATTACTCTCCTTTTTACAGTACAGCTTTCTGGAAGTATTACAGAGAAAGGTTTATCTAACATTAAGTTGAAGGGAGAATACTTCTTGAATCCTTCCACAAAGCTGTCTGGATTTTATAGTTGTACTGATAAAGGAACGTCTGATGCCATAAGCTTTAATCCTGACAACGCAATTCAGAAGAGGAAGCAATATGTGAAATCTCTCTCCAGGGTGTTGAAAGAGAAAGGCTTTTTTCTAATAACCCTATGTGATTGGACCAAAGAAGAATGAATGAATTCAGTGAAGGATTTGAACTTTCCCAAGAGCTGCCAACACCCAAGTTCAGCTTTGGAGGTAGATCTGGAGACAGTGTAGGAACACTGGTTTTTCAAAAGACATGAGACTTTTCACTGGACAGATTCAGTTAGTTTTTTAAGAAGCTCTGCTTCAAAGTAAACCCGACACAGAAAATGCAAGTGCAAATCAACATTTAGCACGTGTCGCACATGATGCACGTGTGAATCATTATGGTGTACATAAGACGCACATGTTGGATAGATGGAACAAGTTGGCAAAAACAGAAGAGAAGAGAAAACCATGAGCGTGTAAGTAGTTGGGTTTTAGAGATCAATCAAGAACGGTTTAAAGTTTTCTTCTGTATTTGAGATGCAAACATTTTTCTTTCTGATTTAAAAAAAAAATCCTGTAACTGCTGAACAGTTAAAACTTTAAAGCAGTAAATGAATTTACAGAAAGGATGTATTCTTCAGGTCTGTGCCTTGGTAAAGGTGAACTGAATATAGCTATTTATGAAGATTTGACCAAGTTATTCCAGGGTCAGAATAATAAGCCAGAACACTTTCTTAAGGTGTGATTAGACTATCACAAAACATAGTAAGTATGAGGATTTAAAAACGAGGATTTAAATGAGGATTTAAAAATAAATGATTTAACACCTGAGAAAATCCCCCAGCCCTTATGTATATAATTAAACAAAGTCAGGTAAATGTATCAGTTGATCAAAAGGAAGCATGATAAACAGAAAATATAACATATCATTTCATAAATAATTTTAAACATACTAATATTCATAATAATATTACCTAAACACATTGACATGGAAATCTATCCAATACATCTACAAGAAGACCCTGAGACTTAAAACTAGCTCTCACTTTATGAAAAAACAGTAAGGATCTAAGAATTTACTTGATATAATTAGTCAGCTTTATTTAATAGGTATATATCCTAATTGTCAAAATATATTTACTCATATAATATAGATACTACATTCTGTGCTCTCTGGAGACAATTTAGTCTTCAAATAATAAAATATTGATCATGCATTAAATCACAAAAAATTCAGTAACACTGCAAAAAAGGGTTAAATATACACTTTGATCTCTGGCCACAATGCATAAAAACTTGAAGCCAGAAACAATTAAAAGAATAAAAATAACATTAACTTAATTATTTTAAAATAAAATTTTTTATTTAAATTAGAAGGCCCCATAATAAAACTGTAAATAAACCATGCTCTGAAACAAATTAATAACTATAAATCTTTTCCTTTTTATTTTCAAATATCAAATGTGAAATAAGTATTCAGCTCAAGTAACTGGAAAATTAAGAGTAAATTAAGCCTAAAGAGATATAAATATTTTGGAAATAATTTGAGGAAATTGGTATGATCTACTGAAGCTGAATATATGAGTACACAACACAGGAATTCCATATCTAAATATTTAACATGGATAGTCTCTGGCATGGATGTACCAGTAGATAGGTACAAAACATATTCATAGCTACACTGTTTGTAATAGCAAAGCATGAAAATAAAATAAGAAACTTAAATAATTCCAAATGTCCACCCACATTAGAACAGATTAATAAATTCCATAATTTGTATATCCTATTATTTGTAATTACATACTGTATATTTTAACATTTTGTATATTTATATATGTAAATACTATACTCTTATAAAGAAATAGTATACTCCGTAAAAACAGTATATTCCAGTATACATTAACATGGATAAATCTCAAAAGCATAACACTGAGCAAAAAGCAAGACTGAAGAAGAATTCATGCAATTCAATTCCATTTCTTTACATTTCAAAACCAGGAAAAATCAACCAACATGAACTTTAGGGACCCATAAGTGAAATTATACAGAAAGTGAAGGAAATGATTAACCAGAAATTCACAACAGTAACCTCTCAGAAAGAGGGATGGCTGGGCTTATACTGAGACAGGTGCTCAAGAGGGCTAAAAACATGTTCTATTATTTAAATTATGTGGTGAGTGCACTTATTATTGTTACTATTAAATGTACATTTTTGCATTTCATATTTTATAATTTAAAGTTAAATAGTAAATAGATGGAGTAAAAAGTACATAAATGAAGAAATGAATAATGATAAATCAGGAGTTTATTAATACAGAGAAGAAAACAGTGAAATGGGAAAATAAAGCTAAGAGCTGATTTTATGAAAAAAAATCAATATAAGAGACAAACTGCTGGCAACCTGAAAAATAGGTAAAGTGGGAAATCACAAAGCTACCAATTTAAGGAAGACAAGAAGACATCATCAAATATAGAAAAGAGATATTTTGAAAATATAGGAGGAAACTATTTGCACCTTTTCAAATGAATTTTAAAACAGGGATACTAGGAATGTTGTTCTTATTACATATAAATTACAAAAAATTACTTCAGAAGGTGAAACACGAAAAAATCAACAGCCATTAGAAATGCTATCAAAAGTATCTCAAAAAATATTCTAGATGCAGAAAATATCACAACCAACTTATTTCTTTCAAAAAACATTCAAGAGGAAGCTTAACTGACATGTTGCACAAACTTTTCCTAAAAACAGGGGGAAAAATAAAAAGTCAATCAATCACTTTCATGAAACCAACACTATTCTAACATTAAAAGTTTTACTAAATTAGTACACACAGAAGAAAACCAAAGACCAACAATATTTATGAATATCAATACAAAAATTCTAAACACACAGAGCAGTTGGCTGAACCTAGCAAAATATTAAAATAAAAATTCATCATTACCAAGTGTGCCTATTTCACAATATGATACGTTAGTCTTAAGAAATCAGTTACTAAATTATACCCAAGTTTATAATAAGGAGGAAGATTATATGATCATCTCAGGAACTATCAAAGAAGCACCTAATAAAATACAACAGCATTCCTTATTAAAAAAAAAAAAAAAGGAAGACTACAGATACAGGAACTCTAATTAACAGGGAAAATCATCTACCTTTTACCAGTAGCCCCTGCCTTAATTAATGATGAAATCAGAAGCAAGACATGACAAGACATGACTCCTGGCTGTCATGCTATTAGTGAGTGCTTTCTGAAAATTGTGGCAAATAAAGTAAGAGTAGAAAAACATATCTGTATAACTAAGAGAAAGGACAGGCAAGATAATACAATTGGAGGATGATGTGACCACCTAAAATTCCAAAAAGAACTGAAAGAAATATATTTGATAAGAATTCAGAAGGTGAAGCATTAAAAACAAATATCAAAAATTATTCTTCTTATAAACAGTAATAAATTGAAAATAAAACCCTATTTACAAAAGAAACAAAAATTTAAACTGCCCAGTAACAAACTCAGACTCTGTATCAAGAGAGCTAGATAACTTTACTAACACACATGAAAGGAAGTTTTAATAAATGTAGAGAAACATGTTCTTGAATGAGAAGACTCAAAATCACAAAGATGCCAACTTTCCACAAAGTGATTTGTAAATCGAGGGCAATTAAAAGAAGAACCTCATATGGATTTTATTTTGGAACTTCATAAATAGAAATAATCAAAAACATTTTGAGAAAAGAATTAGGAAGGTGGACTCAAGTTATCAAACAACAATATGTTTTCTAAAAGTACAATAACTAATGATGAACTATGGACACTCTTGAGAGTCCCTTGGACTGCAAGGAGATCCAACCAGTCCATCCTAAAGGAAATCAGTCCTGAATATTCATTGGAAGGACTGATGCTAAAGCTGAAACTCCAGTACTTTGGCCACCTCATGCGAAGAGTTGACTCATTGGAAAAGACTCTGATGCTGGGAGGGATTGGGGGCAGGAGGAGAAGCGGACGACAGAGGATGAGTTGGTTGGAT
>NW_011494867.1:6886281-6890023 GCF_000754665.1 Bison bison bison
CTGGCGTGCTGCGATTCATGGGGTCGCAAAGAGTCGGACACGACTGAGCGACTGAACTGAACTGAACAATAACTAAAACTGAAGAAGAGAGTAGAATGCTTGTGAACAAACTCATATCACTATATGTAATAACTTCACCAATGATAAATCTGACATTTCAAATCAGAGGGAAAACAATGAGTTATTCAATAAATAGTGTTAAAACAATAGATTAACAGTGCCAGTGGCCATATCCCTACTTCATACTGTACAGTAAAACAAATCACAGCTATATTAAATGTGCATGTAAATGTGCATAAGTTTTGCCATAAAAGGAACAGAAGAGACTAAAGATCAATGGTTATAAACTTCAGCACAAGGAAGGCTTTCTCCCTACTCCAAGGAAGGAAAGTAGGAAGAAAAGGAGGGAAGCAGAAAGAATAGAGAGATGAGAAGGAATCACAAATATGTTCAGTTCAGATGCTCAGTCGTGTCTGACTCTTTGCGGCCCCATGGACTGCAGCACGCCAGGCTTCCCTGTCCATTACCAACTCCAGGAGCTTGCTCAAACTCATGTCCAACAAGTCGGTGATGCCACCCAACCATCTCATCCTCTGTCATCCCCTTCTCCTCTTGTCTTTAATCTTTCCCAGCATCAGGGTCCTTTCTAATCAGTCAGTTCTTCACATTAAGTGGCCAAAGTATTGGAGCTTCAGCCTCAGCATTAGTTCTTCCAATGAATATTCAGGACTGATTTCTTTAGGATAGACTGGTTGGATCTCCTTGCAGTCCAAAGGACTCTCAAGTCGGATTCTCCAATACCACAGTTCAGTAGTATTACAAACATATAATCTAGGATAAAAGTTACTCTCCTTATAAAAAAAAAATTACAACAGGTGAAATTTAAAACTAACCAGAAAGAAAAATAAATATTTTGGTTAATGTATGTGCTTAGACAAGGATTGTTGTTGTTGTTCATTGTTCAGTTGCTAAGTCGTGACCGACTCTTTGTGACACCATGGACTGCAGCACTCCAGGCTTCCCTGTCCTTCACTGTCTCCTGGGATTCACTCAAATTCATGTCCACTGAGTCAATGGTGCTATCCAACCATCTCATCCTCTGTTGCCCCCTTCTCCTACTCTCAACCTTTCCCAGCATCAGGGTCTTTTCCAGTGAGTCAGCTCTTCACATCAGGTGGCCAAAGCTTCAGCCTCAATCCTTGCAGTGATATTCAGGGTTGATTTCCTTTAGGATTGACTGGTTTGATCTCCTTGCTATCCAAGGGACTCTCAAGAGTCTTCTGCAACACCACAGTTCAAAAGCATCAATTCTTTGGCACTCAGCCTTCTTTACGGTCCAACTCTCACATTCATACATGACCACTGGAAAAACCATAGCTTTGACTATTTGGACCTTTGTCAGCAAAGTGATGTCTCTGCTTTTTAATATGCTGTCTAGGTTTGGCATAGCTTTCCTTCCAAGGAGCAAGTGTCTTTTAATTTCCTGGCTGCAGTCACCGTCTGCAGTGATTTTGGATCCCAAGAAAATAAAATCTGTCACTGTTTCCACTTTTTCCCCATCTATTTGCCATGAAGTGATGGGACCTGATGCCATGATCTTAATTTTTTTAATGTTGAGTTTCAAGCCAGCTTTTTCACTTTCCTCTTTCACCCTCATCAAGAGGCTCTTTATATCCTCTTTCCTTTCTGCCATTAGAGTGGTATCATTTGCATATCTGAGGCAATCTTGATTCCAGCTTGTGATTCATCTAGACAAGGATTAAGGTCATTAATAGTTTTTTTTTTAATCTTTATATATAATATCAATAAGAAATGGAAAACACCTCAAAAAACACCTTGCATTTTTTAACCATTATACAAGTAGTGCTGAGAGCCCAGTGAAAATAAACAAACAGGCTAGTTACTGCTGGCAGTATCTTTTCTGGATGGCAAGCACATCCTTTCTGGAGAGCAATCTGACAGCATTAGCAACAGTCTTTATAAAAGGCATATTCACTGAACTTCCATATCTAGAAATTTATCTTCAGGAAACATCACCAACATATACAAAGATTTCTGAAGAAAGCTTAGTTATATCACTATTTAAAATACTAAAATTTTTATTTTGCCATTTGCAACAGTATGGATGAACTTGGACTCTATTACCCTTAGTGAAATAATCAGATAAAGACAGATACTGTATGATATTACTTATGTGTGAAATCTAAAAAATAAAACAAACTAGTGACTATAACAAATAAGAAACAGACCCACAGATACACAGAGCACGCTAGGGGTTGGCAGTGAGGAAAAGGCAGGGGGCAAGATAGCAGTAGGGATTAAGTGGTACAAACTACTGTGTAGAAAATAAATGAGCTACAAGGTATATTATACAGCACAGGGAATAGAGCCAACATTTTGTCATTGTAAGTGGAGTATAAAAATACTAGCAAACCAAATCCAGAAACTTATTAAAAAGATAACACATCGTGATCAGTGGGATTTGTCCCAGTACTGCAAGGGTGATTCAACATATAAAAATCAATAAGTGTACTACATTAACAGAATGAAAAAAACTACACGATCATCTCAACTGACACAGAAAAGGCACTGACAGAAGTCCACATCCTTTCATAATAAAAATGTCAAAAAACCAGGACCAGGAAATTTTCTCAACATGGTAAAGAGTATTTATGAAAAATCCCCAGCCAAAATCATATTCAGTGGTGAAACGTTGAAACTTAGTCTCCTAAGATTAGGAATAAGCAACAATGCCCACTTTCTTCACTGCTTTTCAACACAGTACTGGAAGTTCTGCCCCAAATATGAGACCAAAACCACAGGCAACAAAAGGCAAACTAGATACTTCATTAAAATTATAACTTTTGTGCATCAAAGGACACTGACAAGAGAGTGAAAGACAACTCAAAGCCAGAAAATGTTCTCAAATTACATATCTGCTAAGGTTTTGATAATCAGAATTTAAAAGAACTCCTACAACTCAACCAACAATCCAATTCAAAAATGGGCAAAGGACTTAAATAGAGATTTCTCCAAAGAAGATAAGTAAACACCACTAAGCACACAAAAATATGTTCAACATCATTAGTCATTTAAGGAAACACGAATCCAAACCACAGTGAGATAACATTTCTTAACTACAAAGATGGCTACATTTTTTTTTTAAGTAAAGTAAGCACTGGCGCAGGAGGGCCTAGAGGAGCTATCCCACGATGAAGATCAGGAAGGGCGGCGGTGAGGAGATACCCCTCATCCAAGGTAAGGAGCAATGGCTGTGCTTTGCTGGAGCAGCCGTGAAGAGATACCCCACGCCCAAGGTAAGAGAAACCCAAGTAAGACGGTAGGTGTTACAAGAGGGCATCAGAGGACAAACACACTGAAACCATACTCACAGAAAACTAGTCAATCTAATCACACTAGGACCACAGCCTCGTCTAACTCAGTGAAACTAAGCCATGCCCATGGGGCCACCCAAGATGGGCGGGTCATGGTGGAGAGATCTGACAGAATGTGGTCCACTGGAGAAGGGAATGGCAAACCACTTCAGTATTCTTGCCTTGAGAACCCCATGAACAGTATGAAAAGGCAAAATGATAGGATAATGAAAGAGAAACTCCCCAGGTCGGTAGGTGCCCAATATGCTACTGGAGATCAGTGGAGAAATAACTCCAGAAAGAATGAAGGGATGGAGCCAAAGCAAAAACAATACCCAGCTGTGGATGTGACTGGTGATAGAAGCAAG
>NW_011494867.1:6890123-6890498 GCF_000754665.1 Bison bison bison
TGGAATGGGTGAATTTAACTCAGATGACCATTATATCTACTACTGCGGGCAAGAATCCCTCAGAAGAAAGGGAGTGGCCATCATGGTCAACAAAAGAGTCTGAAATGCAGTACTTGAATGCAATCTCAAAAACGACAGAATGATCTCTGTTCGTTTCCAAGGCAAACCATTCAATATCACAGTAATTCAAGTCTATGCCCCAACCAGTAATACTGAAGAAGCTGAAGTTGAACGGTTTTGTGAAGACCTACAAGACCTTTTAGAACTAACACCCAAAAAAGATGTCCTTTTCATTATAGGGGACTGGAATGCAAAAGTAGAAAGTCAAGAAACACCTGGAGTAACAGGCAAATTTGGCCTTGGAATACAGAATGA
>NW_011494867.1:6891156-6891729 GCF_000754665.1 Bison bison bison
CCAAAGCCTTTGACTGTGTGGATCACAATAAACTGTGGAAAATTCTGAAAGAGATGGGAATACCAGACCACTTGACCTGCCTCTTGAGAAATTTGTATGCAGGTCAGGAAGCAAAAGTTAGAACTGGACATGGAACAACAGACTGGTTCCAAATAGGAAAAGGATTTCGTCAAGGCTGTATATTGTCACCCTGTTTAACTTATATGCAGGGTACATCATGAGAAACGCTGGACTGGAAGAAACACAGGCTGAAATCAAGATTGCTGGGAGAAATATCAATAACCTCAGATATGCAGATGACATCACCCTTATGGCAGAAAGTGAAGAGGAACTAAAAAGCCTCTTGATGAAAATGAAAGTGGAGAGTGAAAAAGTTGGCTTAAAGCTCAACATTCAGAAAACAAAGATCATGGCATCCGGTCCCACCACTTCATGGGAAGTAGATGGGGAAAGAGTGGAAACAGTGTCAGACTTTATTTTTCTGGGCTCCAAAATCACTACAGATGGTGACTGCAGCCATGAAATTAAAAGATACTTACTCCTTGGAAGAAAAGTTATGATCAACCTAGATAG
>NW_011494867.1:6892562-6896765 GCF_000754665.1 Bison bison bison
GAGATGGCTGGATGGCATCACTGACTCGATGGACGTGAGTCTCAGTGAACTCCGGGAGTTGGTGATGGACAGGGAGGCCTGGCGTGCTGCGATTCATGGGGTCACCAAGAGTCGGAGACAACTGAGCGACTGATCTGAACAAGGATAAGTAAAGATGCAGAGAAACTGTAACCCTCAATGCACTGCTGATGAGAATATAAGGTGGTGTATATGTAGTGGACAATAGCTTGGCAGTTTCTCAAAAAGTTAAACAAAGAATTATAGCATAACCCAGCAATTCCACTCTTGAGTAGACACCCAGAAGGACTGAAAAAAGAACTCAAGGTACTTGTAAACCAAGCTCACAGCAGCATTATTCACAACAGCCAAAAGACAGAAAGTGTCCATAAACAGATGAATGAATAAACAGGTGGTATATACATGAAATACCACAGAATATTATTCAGCCCTTAAAAAAAAAAAAAAACAGGAACGAACCTGGAAAACACTACAGTAAGAAACAGAAAAACTCCAGATAGGAAAAGCCATGTAGTATAAAATTCCATTTATGTGAAATAACCAAAATAGGCAAATCCACAAAGACAACAGATTATTAAGCTGCCATTTGACTACTAAAGGGGTACAGGGTTTCTTTTTTGGATAATAAAAAAATATACATATGTTCTGGAATAAGACAGTGGTGATAGGTGCAGAACAATGTGAAAATGCTAAAAGCTAAGGTACACTTAAAAATTATTAAAATGGCAAATTTTACAGGTGATTGTTGAACACAGGTTTAAACTGCACACGTCTACTTATACACAGATTTTCTTCAATAGATCAAACCTAGTTCCCCTCATTGCAGGCAGATGCTTCACCATCTGAGCCACGAGGGAAGCCCAGCAAGTACTACAGTACTACACAATGTAAGGCTGGTTGGACCCACAGATGGGCAATTGCACACACGGAGGAAGAGGAGCCCTGGAGACAGAGGGCCAACCTCAAGTTACATATGGATTTTCAGCTGCATGGAGGGTCTGTGCCTCTAACCCTAGCTTCATTCAAGCATCAACTGTGTATGCCGCTGCTGCTAAGTCACTTCAGTCGTGTCGGACTCTGTGCCACCCCATAGACAGCAGCCCACCAGGCTCCCCCGTCCCTGGGATTCTCCAGGCAAGAACACTGGAGTGGGTTGCCATTTCCTTCTCCAATGCATGAAAATATTTTACCACAATTAAAAATTAGTTATATATGTGCATATGTGTGTGTGTGTATATATATATATATATAACTTTTACATCCAAAAAAAGCTAGTACAACCTTCAATACACTTATTCTACTATTTTTCTCTTTTCTACTTTATTAATTTTTTGTCTTTATTTACACTTATTCATTCTTTATGACTTCCTTTCATTCATTTTGCTGTCTTTTTTAAACTTTTTGAGATGAATGCTGAGTTCATTCTTTTGGTTTTTAAGGTGATAAATGTTCCTTTAAGTACCAGTTCACCCACTGCACAGAAGTTCTGTGACTTAGTATTTTCATTCATGCTATTTTGAAATTTTTTCTTTAAAAAAGGTTGACAACAAAAACAACAAAATATAATCTTAGAAAATAAAAACAGCAGGAAGAAAAGATAGAGGTGCTCACTCTGGAGGAGAAAACAGCCCTAACTTCCAGTATCCCAGACTTTTCTGGAATACTTGGGAGACTTCCACAAGCTCCCCTCACACTCTAGGTGCTGGAGATACATCACTGAGCCAGACATGACCGTGCCTCCAAGAAGACAGTCCTCACATAAATAAGTACAAAAATAAAGACTTATTACAAAGACCAACACTGTGGAAGAGAACCACAGGATGCTCAGAGAATACATAACAGGGAGATCTACCCTGGAGAAGGCACTGGCACCCCACTCCAGTACTCTTGCCTGGAAAATCCCATGGACGGAGGAGCCTGGTAGGCTGCAGTCCATGGGGTCGCTGAGGGTCGGACACGACTGAGCAACTTCACTTTCACTTTTCACTTTCATGCATTGGAGAAGGAAATGGCAACCCACTCCAGTGTTCTTGCCTGGAGAATTCCAGGGATGGCGGGGCCTGGTGGGCTGCTGTCTATGGGGTCGCACAGAGTCAGACATGACTGAAGCGACTTAGCAGCAGCAGCAGCAGGCCTACCCTGGTCTGCGGGTCAGAGGTGTTTTTGGTAAACCAACTTTAGAGCTGCAAGGGGGTGGAAAAGGAGACCAGGCAGGATCAGGGGTTCCCAGGCACAGGAAACAGTACGAGCAAAGGTCCTGAGGCAAAAGACGTCCAGATGCCTATAAAGAGGTAGTGAGTGTAGTACATAGAGAAGAAAAGGGAAAGTAGTCTTAGCTGAGCCTGGAAAGGCAGGCAGGTTCAGATCCTGTGAAGTAGTTCAAACTTTTGTTCAAGAGCAACTGAAGACATTGGGAAGAAAGTGAGAACAGAGAGTGCCAAAGAGGAAATGTTGGGAGTCCAGTTAAGAGGCTATTCTTTCTTCCAGAAAGGAGTGAGGGATGGCTTGGATTAGGATGCTGGGAGGGCATCCAAGGAAATAGGGCTACCTCGGAAATGAAACGGAAAGCTTCCTGGTTACTGAATTCATGGCTCTTACCAACATGCAGGAGTTGCACAAGAAGGGAGACAGGCTCACTATAACAAGGCATTTTCCAGCAGTTAGCACAGGATGCCAAAACGGAAGAGGCTGCCCTCTAAGACAGCGTGCCCTCTTTCCTTTGAAAGTTTTCTAGAAGAAACAGTGTGATCATATATGAACGGTGTATATGCTGGTTGAGGAATCAGATTAGATGACATCTAAGACACCCCAACCTCTAAGACTCTTTGCTTTAGTTTTTTGGCTGCCCTACTGAGTACATGGGCCCTTACTTCTCCAACCAGGGATCGAACCTGGGCTCCCTCCAGTGGAAGCGTGGAGTCCTAACCACTGTACTGCCAGGAATTCCCTAAGACTCTTCGCTAAAATCAACAGAAATGTCAAGCCATCTGGACAACCCAATATAAAACTCCTAGGAAAGATACAAATCTTGTGTTTGTGTATGTGTATGGATCATCTCATATCTCAGTTTTCCTATCTACTCAAACTGAGTTTTCTCATAGAAAAGTACATGGATAAATGACTGTCAGTACTTTACAGCTTGTCACGCAGATGGTGAAAAAACTATACTACGTCTCTCTTCCTGGTTCTTTGTATTCAAGTATTGATATAATACAGAAGCGCGGCAGCTGCAACAGACTGCATAGAAGCACGGCCAAGAGGAGCTATCCCACGTCCAAGGACAGGGGGGCAGCAGAGAGGAGCTACCCCACGTCCAAGGAGCAGCTGCGGGGGCGCAGGAGGCCAGAGAGGAGCTACTACACATTCAAGGTCAAGGAGGGGTGACCTCGTACAAGGTAAGGAGCAGCGGCTGCACTTCGCTGGAGTAGCCGTGAAGAGATATCCCACATCCAAGGTAAGAGAAACCCAAGTAAGACGGTAGGTGTTGCAAGAGGGCATCAGAGAGCAGACACACTGAAACCATAATCACAGAAAACTAGCCACTCTGATCACAGTTACCACAGCCTTGTCTAACTCAATGAAACTAAGCCATGCCCATGGGGCCATCCAAGATGGGCAAGTCATGGTGGAGAGGGCTGACAGAATGTTGTCCACTGGAGAAGGGAATGGCAAACCACTTCAGTATTCTTGCCTTGAGAACCCCATGAACAGTATGAAAAGGCAAAATGAGAGGATACTGAAAGAGAAACTCCCCAGGTCGGTAGGTGCCCAATATGCTACTGGAGATCAATGGAGAAGTAACTCCAGAAAGAATGAAGGGATGGAGCCAAAGCAAAAACAATACCCAGCTGTGGATGTGACTGGTGATAGAAGCAAAGTCCGATGCTGTAAAGAGCAATATTGCATACGAACCTGGAATGTCAGGTCCATGAATCAAGGCAAACTGGAAGTGGTCAAACAAGAGATGGCAAGAGTGAATGTCGACATTCTAGGAATCAGCGAACTGAAATGGACTGGAATGGGTGAATTTAACTCAGATGACCATTATATCTACTACTGCGGGCAGGAATCCCTTAGAAGAAATGGAGTAGCCACCATGGTCAACAAAAGAGTCTGAAATGCAGTACTTGGATGCAATCTCAAAAACGACAGAATGATCTCTGTTCATTTCCAAAGCAAACCATT